>NC_134701.1:28820000-29120000 GCF_043290135.1 Rhipicephalus microplus
ATGCGGCCTCGAGCTTCACGCACCCCGCCGCGGTGGTCTAGTGGCTAAGGTACTCGGCTGCTGACGCGCAGGTCGCGGGATACAATCCCAGCTGCGGCGGCTGCATTTCCGATGGAGGCGGAAATGTTGTAGGCCCATGTGCTCATATTTGGGTGCACGTTGAAGAACCCCAGGTGATTGAAATTTTCGCAGCCGTCCAGTACGGTGTCTCTCATAATCATATGGTGTTTTTGGGACGTTAAACCCCACATATCAATCATTATCGAGCTTCGCGCGCACTGGTTAGCCACAATGTTTAGCTCCATCCTCGAAGATTACATGTGGACCGTCCTGCGAGCTGATCAAGCGGCCAGAATTCAAGGACTCCTGGCTGTAACCTAGGTGTGGCCATCGGCCATTTCCACCAACTCGCCGGGCTTTGAATAAAGTTCTTTCCTCCTCCTCCTCGTCGCATCGTCTGCTCGTGAGCATCGCCTTTCAGAGGAGAAATTTTGCACCTCGGTTTGACGACCGTTTTCGATTCGCTGCTTTCACGTTTGTTAGAGGTGCGTTTCAGTTGTAGCCTTACCATATTTAGTATCGTGTCTTCCAACGCCATGAAATGTTTTAAAATGAAATGAAGATTGCATTGTGTCCTTTCTGCAACAACGGAGACTTTGGGCTGCGTGATGATAGGTTGTGAATAAACGTAACAGATTTTACTCTCATGCGAGTACTTATTTGTGTTGTCTGCGTTTATTTTTTGCCCTCTATCTACGTTGAAGCTTGCCTTCGTTGTAGCTTTATTCCAAATCTGATGGTCAGTGTATGCGAGTGTGAGAGCCGTCAACATCCCTCTTGATTGACGTCCCGAGTGCCGGCTTCCACCCCTTGGTGTTGATACAGCGCACAAAATGCACGCTTGTTTCGTGCGATGTCGTTGCTCTACAGCCTTTTGATCTCTCTGGCACTTATGGGGAAAAGCATGACGCATTGCGATGTGCCCACTCGGCTCCACTCACGTCGAATTTGTCTGCAATTCCATGCATTGTAGTTTGAGTGCCGAGATAGCTTAGTTCGATCAGCACCGCCTTCTCAGCTGACACTTTCATTGGTCCAATGCAAGCATATCGAATAAAAAGTCAAGCAGGAGCGAAGAGTTTTCGAATACGATCATTAGCGCTTTGAACGCTCCTCCTATCTGTGTCACTCTAGTCTTGGCCGAGAGCCGTCACTTCATATTTGCAAGATTGTTTCAGCGCGTGAACAAAGTAAAAAGAAGAGGGTAAACAGAAACAGCGCTGACTTCCAACTAACTTTATTTCCCATAGTGGCAAGAATATATACGTCTAAAAAGGAGGATTACAGAGCATGAAGATAAAAAGCAAGCCTAATCTACACACCAGTAACAAAGCACGTGTGACTGGTCCTCTATTGCCTCAAAGCCCAGCCAGGTAATCACGTTCAGCCTGTGATAAAGCAACCATTTTAGTGCTTACGCATTTATCTCCTAGCAAGTGTACTTTTCCGGCTTCGATAATTTCTCGGGTAAGCTGGTCCCTGTGCTTTGCCAATATAGAGCACTAATCAAAGAGGGGGGTGCACCCACAATCTCGGCAATGAATGCCTAGATGCCCTTGTACCACGTTGTGCACATTGTTTCGGTGTTCTCGGAGGCGGGCATTTATGCACCTGTCGGTTTGGCCGACATAGGTGCACCCACACGTCAGTGGAATCAAGTATACGACTCCCAATGCGCATGGGACGTAGCGTGCCCTGTGCGCGACAGAGCACAAGGCAGAATTAGCGCGAGGTGTATTGACCGGTTTGCAATGTTTCTGCAATTTTTCTGGTGCTGAAAAAAACCACAAGAACGTTGGCGTCTCGAGCAATCTTTTTTAGCCTGTGTGAGACGTCGTGCACGTAAGGTAGTGCGACAGGCCGGCTCTTTCTGACACTGTTGCGCTTATCCGGTTTGTCGCCTCGCTTCACGACAGTGACCAGCTTTTCCGCCACCGAAACGAGAACGTGCGCGAGGTAACCAGCTTTGGTGAGACGCTCCACTTGTAGAGCGAAACTGCGATGTACCATGTGGGGGCAGGACTTTTTTAAGGTGTTGGCAAAGCAGAGGTTAGCGATGCCCCGCTTGACCAATTTAGAGTGAGCTGACATGAAAGGCAGAAGTGGCTTTCCGCTTCTTGGTTCATACATGCAGCAAACATGTCGGCGTTCTAGCAAAAGCTTCAAATCTAGAAATTTCAGGTTGTTATCAGTGGGTAATTCATACGTTAGAACTAGTGGTTTCAGACATGGCATGCCCAACAGCAACACTGTGCACAGTCGGGAGGCCCCTACTGACATTGCACCCGCTTGCCAGCCTCTGCGGCAATACACGGTGCCCCTCTTTCCACGACGAGATGTCGACGGGGCGCTGAGTAGTGTAAGGCCAATTGCAACGAAATTTGACTCCGACGGAATCGCCTAGAATTGCGTAGTTCATGTACGAAATGACATGATAATGACAATAAGAAAACTAGCAGTCACGAATATAATTCATAATCGTTGCTCTCATTGCCGGCAAGCAGACGACGTGGAGCTCTAGCGCTGTGCCTAGGCAACTCGGACACAACCGGACATGATGTAGGTAACAGCCCGCCGCTGCTGGTGGGTGAAGGTGAGCGCAGCGTACCATCGTGCGACCGTGCCGCAAAATCTTTTTTCTGCGTGACGCCCGACCGCGAGCAGCTGATTCAGAAAGTGAAGGTTGGAGCACGATGCCAACGAAATGCGTGGCCGTGGGCTACCTGAACACGTATGCCACGGCCGGGACCGGCTTTCACGTCTTTCCGAAAGGCGTAAAGCTTCGAAAGCTGTGGGTGATCGCTGTCAGGCAATAGGATTGAGAGCCATCAAAGAGAGCCGTACTTTGCTCGGCACACTTCAAAGATGATGAGTATGTGTACGACCGGTCACTCTTCCCCCAAATTCTGCTACAGATGAAAAGGATGTTGAAGCCTGACGCAGTGCCTTCAATCATCAGCCACTGCCAACGCAACAGCGGCAAGCCCCGACCAGCATTCGATAAGCGTCGTTGACAAGAGGTATTCGTATTTCCTAATGTATTTTGAGCGACGCTAAGGCTATTACTGTGTGACACTCGCATGTATGTAACAATTCCTAGGTCGTAAGGAATGCACTGGCGAGTGCCAAAGCAGCCCTCGCTTCAGACGGACAGTGCACGCCGTCCTCAACTACCGAGGCGCTTGACGGCAACCAGGGTGACGGTGGAACGTGCTCGCGAATGATGACTGCCGAAGGAATGGAGCTGACGAACAGTAAGTAGCACTAGTGACGCCGAGGCGATAGTCAGTAATGTGAGCAGTTATTTCAATGCCACGGACCTTGGGATGGCTGATGTGGACGGTAAGCGGCGTGTGAACGTGTCTAGCAGTTTCGGTACTAAGGCGCGCTGTGCTCTAAATAAGTTATCTGCAGGTAGCTGTCATTTGTTGCATAAGTGCTTTACTTAGCAGCTTCCCGGAGCATGGAGTTGAGAGGAGCTTATGGTCCTTCACTACTACCATCAATTTTCTACACAGTTGCATGTATTGCAACTTTTTGTTTTAAGAAGTCACTAGCGCAGTCACCTAATAGCGGCTGCTAATTTCCTGGTTTCATACATACACTTTCAGATGGAATTCGCAACACAGCATGCCCCACTTGCGGGCACAAAATTGCAGAGACTGCCTCAAAGTTCAGCCAAGCGTTTGTTCCAAAGAACTCTGCAAATAAAGGAACAGTGACAGCTGGCCTACTGAAAAGCTGTGGCAAGCATCATATTTCAGGCATTATTTCGGCATGCAACCTTAATGTTTCACTTCTTTGCTTCTGAAGCTGTACAGACAGAGGAGACCAGCGTTTCGTCTAATGATTCCCGCTGCTCCACACCAGTAAATGCCTATGCTCCACAGCTTGACTTATCGGCTGCCTCTGAGTGTAGCGACACGGACACCGATGAGGATGATGTTATACAACATGCTGATGTGGATGAAGCCGACTCAACTTTTGCTGTCACAGAAGAAAGCATGTATGTGTCAGAAATTTGATCAGCATTTTTCTTCAGTGCAGATGCTATTAACTGCTAACAAGTTCTCCTTTGTTCCTGCAGCCTATCCTGTCAGTGAGGATTCAGTGTCCGAATCCAAATACCTTGTCTTTGACAGATGTCTCGTGGCTCTTTTTGAACAGTGCCGCTGATGCCACGCTGCCTGCAGGGTTCAGAGGGAAAATAATAAGCTCAGGGATATGCACATCGATGAAGGTGGCTCCATAAATCTGGGTAGTGATCACAAACGTATCAAGCTAAGTTTTGGTAGAGAATTGAATGTGGGAAGGAGACAAGATGAGCAACTACTGGAAAGTTTTTATTCAGAAAGGCAAATTGAAATAGCCACTAACCAAATTGAGAAAGTAATCACTGAGGATGATAAAACAGTGTAGACATACACGAATCTAATTAGACTGTTTGAGTGAGAGCTTGCTAAGGCACGTGACAACTCACCCCGGAAAAGAGGACACAAACCCAAAAGTTGGTGGGATGAGGAAGTCAAAAAGCCATAGCAAAACGTCAGGAAGCCTTTAGGGAACACAGCCATGCTAAGCAGCGGCATAAACCGACAGATGATGTTGAAAAAAAATGGGAAATCTTTCTAGGCTGTAGAAGGGATGCATCCCTTCTGATTAATGAAAAGATTACAAGAAAAGGAGCCCAGTGGCTGGCAGAAGTACAAAAAGAAGATAGAAAGGCAGCTGAGAAATTTTGGAACCATCTAAACTCCCTAAGAAATGAGACGAGCATAGAGCAGAGGTTTATAACTACAGCTCAAGGTGCTAGGCTAGAAGTGGACGAAGCTATTGAATATATAAGAACAAAAATGAGAGAAAAATTTCAACACAGAAGTGCTTTATGCACCACAATAGACAAGGATGAATCAAGTGGCACAATGGCTCCCTTTTTACCACAAAAGTGGGAAAGGGTTGAGAAAAGGGTTCCTAGTAGTACATAAACAGGCCCAGATGGCATTCCAATTATGCTGATAAAGACATTGGGTCCGCAGTCTAAGCGGACTTTGGGAGAAGCAGTGAGCAAAACAATATTTGATGGTGAAGTCTTAGATGGATGGAAACTTCACAGGATGAGCATGATCTCTAAAGAAAAGGGGGACAAAGCTCACATAAGCAACTACTGTCCTATACCAGAGACATCAGCGGTCTACAGGCTGGCGATGCCGATTATAAAGGAAAGACTGCAGGCAAGGATAGAGGATGAGGGGGTGCTTGGGGAACTGCAGAATGGATTTTGAAAACACAGAAGGTTGGAAGACAATCTGTTCTCACTGACGCAGTGCACCGAAATAGAAGAAAAGGAACACAGGCCCCTGTGGCAAATGTTTTTGGATATCAAGGGAGCGTACGATAGCGTGGTTCAAGAGGAACTGTGGGAAATACTGGACACACTTGGCGTGGAAAATGTAGTCACTAATTTTTAAAGGAGATCTATAAAAGTAACAAGGTAGTTATAAAGTGGGAAAAACAGGTATCTAAGCCCACGGAGGTGAAACGGGAGCTTAGGCCGGGGTGTCCTTTGTCACCCTTGTTATTCATGATGTACCTACAAGGATTAGAGGCCAAATTAGAGGGAAGTGGACTGGGTTTCTACCTCTCTTTCATCACACCAGAAAATTTCATTGAACAGGCACTACCAGCATTAATGTACGCAGATGATATTGTGCTAATGACCGACAACAAGGAAAATTTGCAGAGATTGGTGGACATCTGCGGTAATGAGGGAGATAGGTTAGATTTCAGATTTAGTAAGAAAAGATCAGCAGTCATGATTTTTAATGACAATGAAGGTAGTAAGCTTAAAATACAGGAGGTCACGCTAGAGATAACAGGTAAATAAAAATATCTGGCCGTATGGATAAGAAATGGGGCCGAGTACCTAAGGAAACACGAAATATACGTGTCGACTAAAGGTATCAGGAATGCAGCAGTAATCAAAAACAGGGTACTGTGGAATTACAATAGGTATGATGTTGTGAGAGGAATATGGAAAGGAGTCGTTGTTCCTGGTATGGCATTCGGCAATGCAGTCTTGTGCATGAGATCAGAAGTTCAAGCAAGATTAGAAATTAAGCAACGTGGAATAGGTAGGCTGGCCTTAGGAGCTCACGGGAATACACCAAATCAGGGAGTACAAGGTGATATGGGATGGACATCATTTGAGGGCAGGGAAGCTAGCAGCAAGATAAAACTTGAGAAGCGATTGAGAGAAATGGGGGAGGAGCGTTGGGCTAGGAAGGTATTCAGCTACTTGTACAAGAAGAATGTCTATACAAAATGGCGGAAGCGAACCAGAAAAGTGACTGGTAAATACTTGGAAAACAGCAGGGGGCCAAACCAAAAAGAATTATCGGTTAAGAAGAAGGTGAACGAAGCTGAAACCAATATGTGGAATATGGGCATGATTACGAAGTCCGCACTAGAGATCTATCGAACTTTTAGGCAGGAAATAGCCAAGCAAAGGATCTATGATAATACTCGGGGTAGTTCTCTACTGTTTGAGGCCAGGACGGGAGTATTGCGAACAAAGACATATCGGGCCAAATACGGAGGGGTAGACACGGTATGCAGTGCGTGTGGAGAGGAAGAAGAAACTGCCGAACACTTCATAATGTTCTGTAAAGGGCTTCACCCTGTAGTTCAGGTTGATGGCGCAGAGTTTTTCAAAGCACTGGGGTTTAGGGACAGTGAGGGCAAAATAGACTTTAAGCGGGTAGAATTAACAAAAGGAGGTTATCTCACTGGTGGCTAAAGTCAAGGCACGATGGAAAATCGAACCCATCACTGCAACGTATGAATCCTCAACCTCACTATAAAAAAAATAAATCTATTTTTCGGTTCATTAAGTGTAACGGCTTGGTGGCTCTAGCCACCGCCCGATCTAAAGGGTAGAGCCGTATCCATCCATCCATCCATCCATCCATCCATGCATCCATCCAGTGAGGGAACACGCTCTCACGGTGAAAAATAAAAACGGCGTGCATTTAAGTGCGCAGGTTAATTCTAGTAGATGCACACACGCAGATTAGGATTCTCGGAAGAAGTGAAAGCAAGTTAGCACGGGAAATTTTGGAGGTCTATCACATAGACGGGGTATCAACTGTGTTAGCGAAATGTCACTCAACCTGTACGAGTCGAGTCGGAAGCATGTTACCTAGAGAGAATGTGTCCGATAGCGTGATTAGTTGAGCGACGGCCTGATCGTGTTGCGCATGTGTTGACAAGAAGTGGGTTTTCAATAGCCCGTGTCCTCAATGAATAAACACTTGTAATTGAGCGTTCGTACTGTCTATGCGTTCTCTTTTTTTGTGTGGTTGTGAATTGGGCACGAAGTTGACTATCTAATCCAGTCATACAGGTGTTTTTTATTTATTTTCCTTTTTGGCAGAGTGCAAATTGCTGCGATGCACTATAATGAAAACAGAGGGCGCAAGCAGGCAACTACCTCTGGTGGAGAGAAAAAATGAGCTGTGCTGTTTAGAAAAGCCAGGCATGGGGAGGCAAGCCTCTCTCCTGTGATGGAAGAGCCAACCTATGGTGAATGTTCATATTTCATACTTTTATTTACCTAGTATATGACACCTTTTTATGATCCCCTTCAGATTTGATTCATCTGAGTTCTGCTGTACCACTATATGCTTGCCTTTGTATATATTTAGTAAGTCACGAAAACTTGTTGATCTAGTTAATTTATGCTTACTGAAATACCAAAAAAAAACACTTTCCCATCAAGGATGGACTGGAGAAAAATTGCCTATTTCTGTTTTGTCTTTAGTACTTCCTATATGATTATGATCGTTTTGGTATTTTAGTAAGCCACCATCTTTCTATAGAAAATTGGCACGGTGCCAGGAGCATTCTCACGGCCAGACATCTTTGCCATGATGCCACTTTGTTTACACTGATTTGTGCATGCGTGAGCATGAAGGTAAGCATGTGTGAATAGCCGCATTGTCGTTGGCATGGTGCCTCACTGTCGTAGAAACCTGACTGCAGCATACGGACGCGACTTTTCTGTGGGGTGAATTCGAGACAGCCATGCAATACCCTGTTTCACTAGCTTCAATGGCAGGAGTGATGTGGTAGAAGGGCGTTTTGTAAATATGTGTACCAACTTTACCAACAAAAGGTTCTCTCCATGTGGAATATTGCAACTGACTTGCAGTACTGACAAAAATGTCATCACATAGATAGGCTATATGTTGTATGCTTCAGTGATGTTCCTAATGCAAAAGTATGATTTTTTTGGTAAAACTGACCAATGTGCCTAAATTAGTGTTTCTTTTTAAATCACATTATGAACCTTCTTTATACTCAGTATGCATCAGTGCATATTAAAAAGCATTTACCCACCTCCTTCTGTTTTATCCAATGAAGTCTGCAGTTTTACATAATGTTAGATATTACTGGTTCAATCTAACTGTACCGTCATTTTTATTGTATAATCACTGTTAGCTCTCAACTGAAAATTACTGCTATGTAACATTTCATAAAATTTAGGACATCAAACAGTTATTCACTGTAGATGGTTACCCGCAACATGATCTTGTGGTACTTGACTGCTGACCTGGATATCGCGAAATCAAATCCCGGCAGTGGCAGCCATATTTAAATGGAGGGGAAATGCTAGGGACCCCTTATGTAGATGCACATTAAAAAATGCCAGGTGTTCCACGTTTCTGCTGTCCTCATATATGCTTCCCTGAATCAAATCATTGGTTTTGGGGCATAAAAGCGCGAACAAATGTATTGTATTTATTCTATATGGTCATATAGGAGTGAAATCTCAATTGTGTGCAGACAAATTATTACTTCACAAGTTGCAGCGTAGTTGCAAATGATATGTGAAAGTTTCAGCCTTCAATAAAGCTATAATAGTTTTTTTCCTTTGGGATTCACAGGTTATGTACACTCACTCCTCCAGGAAGCCCTGGTCCGTTGCTTTAACTACAGCAGCTACAAGGAGGCACTCTAGGCTAGTGAGATTGGTGAATCTGTTCTCCCATGTGTTTCTGTTGCACATGACAGGCCTTCCAAAGATGACCTGATTGCTGTGCATTGCTCCCGCTTTAACCAGCCAGGCTGACCAGATGTGAGGGCTAGCTTGAGGAGCATAGGCAGATTTTTTTTTTCGGGTGGGGGCATCAACTAGATCTGAATGTGAGGCCAGGCAGGCAGACGTGGTCAAGTGTCAATATGTGCTATGTATTCCATTAGGAATTTTTTAGGGGGGGGTAAGCACGAACTCAGTGTGCCACCCCTTGGATACACCGCTGCCTAGCCTGCATGGGATGTTTGCTTAGATGTCGTTCTTTTTTCACTCTCGGGCAAAATTCTTTTGGCTTTGCGCCTACTATTGACATCACCTCAATACTGGCGCCCAACCACCATTCCGGAAACGTCTAATGAATATCTCCTGCAAAATATTGGGTAAGTATTGAGCAATTTGACAATATGCTCAGATATTGATGTCATCAGAAACTACTGCTGATAGTTCGCAACCAGCTTGCTGAAACATGCGAACCTTCCCACTCTGATTCACGGTGTGCGCAATGTGGGGTGTCCAAAACTTATCACCGCCTTTGACAGCGATGCTTCAGGTGAAGAAAGTACCGATAATGCAGGAGATTGTTTGCTTCTGCCTCTATGGCCAATGCCAAAAACCTTCAACTCACCTGTCAACAATAGTTCTACAGCCATTATCCAGCTCTAACCACCCATTGGGGTACGTGGACATCAATTTGTATGGACCACTTTCTCTTGATGTCGCCTGGTAACTGCTGGACTATAACTGCTGTTGGCCATCTCGTGCGATACGCTGAAACCGCTCCCCTTCTAGTGACTTCAGCATGTAGTGTTACCTCCTTCCTGCTTCCCAAATTCATACCGCGTCATGGTACAGCCCAGAAGCTTCTTGGCAATTAAGGCCGTGTTCTTGCTGAAAGTCGTGAAAGCCATTTTCAAAGGGTTCACCGCAAAACCACTGCTTACAACCTGCACGCTCTGCAAGAGGTTCTGAGTGTACGTCGCCGCCATCACACAAATTTGGATGTCATTTCACCCTTTGTCACTTGTGCCTACAATACAGCCCTACTCAGCACTATTGGTTTATATTGCCCTTTTTATTGCACCTTCTGTGCAATATTCGACGCACACATTCAACGCATATCTTCAACATATTTTCATACAAGCCAAATCCACTTGAGTGTGTGCCTATTTCTGCGTCAGCCAAGCTTGCTGAAGAATCTTGCGAGTTTGCCAAAACTTTTACAGCACATGAAAAAGAGCAGCAACAAGAAGGCATGGGCAATGAAACCAGTACCGAGCCCACATTAGAACGGTTTTATGGCTCTTGGTCCCTACAACTGGGACTAGCCTCTCTTCACTACAGCCAAAATATTGCTGCATGCATGTTGACATTTTGTGGGATGATGCGCGTGTGTGCCTGAGGACGAAGAGTGGTCTCCGCTTGGTGTCTGGTCTACCGGTAACGCCGTTGCAGCTGCTAGTTTGAAATATATTTCATCCACAGCCTCGTCGATACGGCGTCTCTTCCCTTCCGCAACATATTTGGTGGAGGTGGAACGTTCCCCGTCCTCACCACGAAGCTTCGCAGTGGCCGCACCGTCTAGTTTCCGGCCATGACTTCCAATAATAACAACTCGTCACCGCCTTCAGCTGGAGCGCCAGCTACTACGTACCTTGCGATGTCCCACCCCCGTGGTCCCGGTACGTTCTCCGCCCAGCCTGGCCTTGACGTGGACTACTGGCTCCGCATGTACGAGCGCATTAGCCTGTCTCACCGATGGGACCCTACCATGATGCTCGCCAACGTAATCTCTTACTTCGATGGCACCCCGCGTGTATGCTTCGACGCTCATGAGGCCAAGCTTACCAGCTGAGGCACCTTCAAGGAACGACTATGCGACATCTGTGGGGACCGGTCCGGTCGACAAATGGCCGCACGACGAAAACTCGCCACCCATGTACAGTCATCAACCGAGTCGTATGTATCGTACATACAGTACGTGATCGCGTTGTGCCGCAAAGTGGACGGGCAAATGATCAAGAGCGACAAGTTATCGCCTACGCTAGCCGCCTTCTCACAGCTGCCGAGCGCAACTATTTAATAACAGAGCGGGAATGTCTTCTCTTGTTTAGGCAGTCACAAAGTTGCGCCCATATTTATATGGCATGAATTTCTCTGTCATAATGGACCACCATGCGCTATGTTGGCTTTAGTCTCTGAAGGATCCTACTGGCCAGCTCGGGCGCTGGGCTCTGCGACTGCAAGAGTATACCAACACGATGACGTACAAGTCCGGACGCCAACATCAGGACGCAGACTGCCTGTCCCGCTACACGGCTTCCAAGTCGAGCGCCAATGCGTCCTTGCGTGCTATCAATGAGCACCTCGAATCATCATCTTCTAATAGTCCCATCGCTCATTCGTGCTCCACGATGGTGTATTATACCGCCAAAAATTTTGAGCCGGATGGACCGGCCCTGCTGCATGTCATTCCGAAACACCTTCGCTCGGAAGTTCTACATGAACTTCATGACCTTCCAACTGCTCACTCCTATGAAGCACGATCTTGACCTTCCAACTGCTCGTCCCCTTGGTGTGTCACAAACTTACTACCGAAAACGCCGACGCCTTTTGGCCAGGGCTTGCACGATCAGTCAGAAGATATGTTGCGGCTTGTGAGAAATGTCAGCGCCGCAAAACACCATCGACACCTTCTGCCGGATGCCTTCAACCAATGGAAATTCCGTCAGAACCGTTCTTCCCCGTTGGCTTGGACCTACTTGGCCCCTTGCCCTTGTCTTCCTCGGGTAACAACTAGATAGCCGTGGCCACCGACTCTTGCAGTCCTGTCAAACAAGACACAAGCTGACTACCTCATACGACCCGGAAACCAATGGACTCACGGAGCGTGTAAATCGAACTTTTTCAGACATGCTCACTAAGTATGTTTCTACCAACCACACCGACTGGAATCTCGCGTTGCCGTACGTCACATTTGCCTACAATTCTTCTCGCCATGACACTGCCGCTTGCTCCCCACCTTTTTCTGTTGTTCGGCCGAAAACCTACATTACCCCTAGGTACAGTCCTTCCATCTACTGCGACACCGACCAGCTAATATGCTTTTGACGCTATCACTCGGGCTGCTCACGCACGCAAAATCACCCACACTTGCTTTCTGGCCTCTCAAGAGAACCGGCCGCGTTTGTACGATCGACGGCACCGTGACGTGCACTTCTTACCCGGTTCATTAGCGCTGCTGTGGTCCCCTACCCGTTAAGTCGGCTTGTCGAAAAAACTTCTTTCCCGCTACACAGGTCCATATCGAGTTCTTCGTGAGGTTACTCCTGTGACATAAGAAATTTCCCCTGCTGCCTCATCGCTTTCCACGACAATATGAAGACCCATACTTGTCATCCAATGCACATACCTGGTTAACATGAACAAACCCATTGAGTGAAGTATCTGCGGACGTGAGCAGTTGAGGGTGCTACATTCTCATCGTGGAGCGCCTCAAGGCATATTATGACCCACTTTTAGTGACGAGTTTTTAAGTCACCGAGTGGCTTCTTTGTCGTACAAGTGGGATAATTGTAGCGAAACTTTGGAACTGTGCAATAGTTTGCACTCTCCGATGGCTTCTAGAACGTCGTCCTCTTTGGCTGTTTCCTGAAAAAACACGGCTCGTGCTAAAAATTCGTACTTTGCTTTGACTCTTGTCATTGCATATTGTGTTTGAGTGCCATAAAAGCAATATGTTTACAATTGAAAACTTCACGACCTAATCCTATGCGCTCTACCAGTAACTTCTAGAACGGGTAAATGTTCTATGAATCGCAGCACAAACATGGTCGATGTAGTCAATATTTGTTAATGTGAAAGATCGTCCAGGATTGGTGTTGTCACTGACCAGCATTATGTGTTCAGAATGCTTTAACCACTCGTGAATCTGCATGCGACTCGTACAGTCCTCCCAATATGCTTGGCTAAGTAATAGAAATGTCTGTGAAAGCTCTTACAAGAGTTTAGCAAAATTTCTCACACATTGAAAAATCTGGGAGAACAAGGTCTCTTAAGGACTAATCTCAAGACAACCGGCCCATATGCTTACTCTGCAGCGGTAGCTGGCAAACTAATGGTTGGAGCGAATGTGGCAAATAATTTTCTGTGTGAATCAACAGCTGTGCGCGTTAAGTAGCTCAAGCATGTTCCCTCTGGGTGTGGGTGCGCTACTTAGTGATGCTACTTAGTGCGCTACTTAGCTTGGTGATGTTGCGGCTAGCATTGTTGCATTCAGTTTCAGTTTAAGTTTATTTCAGGTATTAGTACAGAAAAAGGAACAGTATACAAAGTATATATACAGGAGGAGGTCCGAAAGCACAAGGCTGCAGGGGGACCTCCTGTTCAAAATGGGATTACAAAATTTACTCAATTAGCAGTAGCAGTGAAAACAGAGAGATGAGTAAATTGATAAAACCAACACCAACTAAGAAACAAGTAAAAAGAAGAGTGGAATAAACAATATGACAAGGTAAAAACATCTAGTAGTTTATCAAGTACGAATACAATTGTTTTTTTAAATGTGCCAATAGTCGAGCATTGCTTAATGTGAGATGGCAATGAATTCTATATTGATAATGCTGAGAAATATGCAGTGTGGCGACCAAAATTAGTGCGGATAGTAGGAAGTAGAAAATTTCCATTTGAAGCGAATCTAGTACGGTTTAAGTTAGACAAAGCATTAGGATAAAAGACGCTTGATGGGACAAGATGGTACAAGGACTTGAACAGCATGATAATGAGGTGATATTTAAATAAACTAACAGTAGAAAGTATTTCGAAGTTACGAAGTAATGATGATGCACTAGAACGATATGAACTGAAAGTCATTAGTCTGATGGCTTGGTTTTGAATGTGCTGAATGGGAGATAAGTGGGTGAGGTACGTAATTCCCCAAGTGGTGATGCAATAATTAATATGGCTGTGAATAAAAGCATAATATAATTTGATTAGAGTTGATATCTTAAAGTAGTAACGTGCTCTGATTAGAATTCTGACACCGAATGCTAGTTTTTTGCGCAAATGAATAACATGATTAGAGTATTTTAGGTTGCTGTCGAGAACGATTCCTAAGAAAGAGCATTCATTGTCAGGTTTAATGAGTGAGCCATTTAGTTTAATAGAAATTTGGGAGGGAAGAACTTTGTTAGCTGAGTGGAATATAATGAACTTAGTTTTCTTAGGGTTAATACTGAGGGAATTCGTGAGACACCAGCTTAAGATGTTATTTAGATCTTTTTGTAATTTTAGCGTTAAAGAGTCAATTGATTTACCAGTGGCAAGTATTGTAGCGTCATCGGCATAAAGAAAGGGCAGAGAGTTAGTAACTGAGAGGGGAAGGTCATTCATGTAAATTAAAAATAAAAGCGGGCCAGGAATGGACCCTTGAGAAACACCTTGATTAGTAGTAAGAAAATCTGATAAAGTAGAGCGAACATAAACAGCCTGCTGTCTATTACAGAGGTAACTTTTAATGAGTGTAAGGGCAGGTCCAACAGGTCCAACAATACCAATCGCCGTGAGTTTGGTTTTCAGGATGCTGTGATTAAGTGAGTCGAAAGCTTTGGTTAGGTCAATGAACAATGCTCCAGCTAATTCACCAGAATCAATACCTTTTTATTCTTATCAGTGAAAGTTAACAATGCAAGATTAGTCGAGAAAGCAGGTCGAAAACCAAACTGACTAGGAGTTAAAATGGAAAACTTAGACAAGTAATTAGTTATACGTTTCTCAATACACTTTTCTATTATTTTACTAAAAGATGATAGGATAGCTATGGGGCGATAATTAGATATGAAAGTTCTCTTGGCTTTTTTGAACACTGGTATTATTTTGGCCTGTTTTAGTTGAGATGGAAATGTACCTGTCTTGAATATTGGATTGATAATGCGGGATAGAGGGACGGCAATATGGTTGGCAATTAGCTTAATGTAGGACAAGTGAATTCCGTCCAGTCCAGGAGAAGTTACTTTAAGATTATGAATAATGCTGATAATTTCGTTAGGGTTTGTTGGGAAGAGGTAGAAAGATTGTGAAGAGCGGACCTGAGATCTATTGGACGATGGGGGTGTACTAGAAGCTTGTTTACCGTAAAATGAGTTGAATTCATTCGCAATGTCAATTGGCTGATCTAAGACACGGTCAGCAATTTGAAGCTCAGTGATAGTTAATTCGGACGTGTTCTTGTTTAGAAAGGAGTTAATAATTTTCCATTGTTCTTTAGAGTTGTTGCCAGCACGCGCTATTTTTTCTTCGTAATAACTTTTTCTAGCTGCTTTTAAGAGTCTATTGAGAGTATTAGAATAGAGGGTGCAACGATGTTTTAGATTCATATTGAAAGGACGGCGTTTGACTTTTTTGTAGAGGTTTTCTTTTTTACGCATGCATGTCAATAGACTGTTCGTTATCCAGGGATTATGGGATGCTGAGTATATTCTTTTACATTTTACTACCGTGACGCTATCATGAATGCATTTGCATATACGAGACGAAAGAAAATCAAAAGCTAAGTTGGCATCAGTGCATGTTTCAATGAAAGACCAGTCGACATTTGTTACGCGGTTCACATACTCTTCTTTGATTAGAATTGATTTAGAATATCTTAAATCGCGATTATGCTTGAAGTTTTTACATGAGAAGAAAACAGGGTAATGGTCAGCAATATTTACTTTAAGAACACCACTGTGTTCAGGTGAAAGAAAGTTAGACAGAACATGGTCAATGAGTGTGCTACTGCGGCCAGGAATGAATCTAGTTGGAAGTGTGATTAAGGACTCGTAACCAAAACCTTGGTAACAATTTGCATATTCAATGCGATTGGAAGTATCTTCAAGTAAATCAATGTTTAAGTCACCCACAATAACAACATTTTTACGTTCACATGATAATGTTTCAAGGACCGCATAGAGACTTGAAAAGAACTCAGAAATTCACGATGAAGGCGACCGATAGAAAGTTCCAATGATAAGTTTACCAGTGGATGAAGGCTTGTATAGTTCTATCCAAACAGATTCGCAGCTATCGACGACAATATGAAGGTCAGATCTGCGTTTGTAGGGCAAAGTAGGTGAGATAAAGATGGCTGCGCCACCATGGCTACTTGATGTGCGATTGCAGTATTCTGACAAGTAACCTTGTAAGCCAAACAAGTTTTGATCCTCTAGTGTAAGCCATGTTTCCGAGATGCAGACGAGGGAAAAGGAACTTTTGAAAGAGTGTAAAAGAGTGTTTATTTCATCATGATTTTTTCTTAGAACACGCGCGTTAATGTGAATTCTTGAAATGGCACAGTTATTCAAGAAGGAATCTAAGTTATTGATACTAAAATAAAACGACATTAGACGCGCAGAGTTTCCTAGATAGATAAGTGACCAGATCTATCGAAAGATAGAAACGTCAGCTTCAGTGCGAATCCGATGCACCCTACTTTCGTTTGATTGCCTCGCCTTAATATGGCAATTATCCATCCAAAGGAACGTCCAACCCTACTCTCTCTTGAGGGAAAGAGCTTTCGCAAACAACCTTTTGTTTTCTACGGTGAGATGGTCATTTACATACAGAGGATAATGATGAGGGCCTGGGAATATGAGATCATTCGTGTGCAGTTTGGCCTTGCGAGCCTTGCTTAAAAATTCTTGCTTCTTATCGCAAGAACAGAAGCGCGCGATAATGTTTTTTGCAGCAGCAGTTACGGCTCTACGTATCGGCATCTATTCTAAAGGTTTTTCAACGCTTCCGCAGGCTTTTGGACGATTACAAAGAAATCAAGTGTGCTGTTGGACGACGGTTGCCACGGATTCGGTGGTCCTGTGCTACCGACCATTTCAGCTTTTCGACGCCTGCTTCACCACCTGACTGAGCCATCTGTGTTCGTGCATTCTATACGAATATCAGCGTCGGCTATCCTTGGTGAATAAGGGATCATCTGCGTGGATCTACTGCGCTGATCACCTGCTCGTGTTCCGGCATAGAGCGGAGGCCCGTTTCACCCAGCGTCACTTTGCAGCAGCAGTTACGGCTCTACGTATCGGCATCTATTTTAAAGGTTTACACCAACTGCAATATTACTGTGACTTACGCTTACATGGAAAGCTTAGTTGTGAGTCGAGGTCTTTGAAAGCTGCCTGACCGAAGATGAAGTGGTGCGCTTAATAATGATGCTTACATGTGCAGATTACCCACCATGTTTGTCTAGTTTGTCGTGCTGAAGAACTGATCCGAAGCCCGGGATGAAATTCAGCTACTGCACGCCTTTTCGGATTGAGAAGGCCCGTGTACTAGCTTTATAGATGTCAAGCAGACAACACCGGATGGCCGAAATTTCTGAAGCCCTCCACTACATTAGCCTTCATAATCAGTAGTAATAATACATAACAGGTGTAGCAATTTAGAGTGGTACAATTATAATTGGGGTACATTTTTGCGTGCTTTAAAACATAAATGTGCTTGTCACCTTAGGTTAAGAGAAGCCTGAACTCTGTTTAGGTATCATGGATCATTGACACTCCAGTGCCCTCCATTGCAGCAAAGCTTTCAACTTCAAGCTGAAATTTCGTACTTGATTCATGTTGTGCATGAGTATATCATAATTCCTCTGGTCTTCTCTGTGCTGCCCCGCCGCAGTCATCCAGTAGCTAAGGTACTCTGCTGCTGACCCGCAGGTCGCGAGATCGAATCGTGGTTGCGGCGGCTGCATTTTCGATGAATCCTAAATTCTGATTCCAAGTTCTAATCCTAAATTATCAGCATGTATGGACAGAATGAGCGTGCAAACTGGCCCTTTGTAATCACTGTCCGCGAATACTAGATCCTCGATGGCCATTGTTTGGTGAAGTTATTTATGGCTGCAATACTAAACAAGAGGCTGTACAAAAAAAAATTGAACAGAATGACGGGCTGGCTCTTCTCGTCCATGTTTATTTTTTTGTGCAGCACCTTGTTTAGTAATTCATCACCAACCGGTCCAACAACAAAATTTGTTGAATTACAGTATTACCTACGAATGGTTCTGTTGGTGCTCCAGCACGTTATTATTGCGTATTTTCCACGTGTCGAATATATCGCCACCAGAGATTCTTGGAAATGTTGATCTGATATCGTTTCTTCAGGTAATAGTGCATTATCTTCTCTATCTGTTTGACAGCTGCTCCTTCATATCTTTTACAGCTTAGTTCAATTAATTTGCAGATGTTCTCTTTGTTGGGTTTGAATACTGATATGCCCTGGTGTATTT
This sequence comes from Rhipicephalus microplus, assembly GCF_043290135.1. Taxonomy (NCBI): domain Eukaryota; kingdom Metazoa; phylum Arthropoda; class Arachnida; order Ixodida; family Ixodidae; genus Rhipicephalus; species Rhipicephalus microplus. Next base: position 28,838,426 of record NC_134701.1, read on the forward strand.
TTGCTGACTTTATCTCTACTACAAGTGGAACCTGGTGCTGCAACTTTTTTTTCTTTTTTTCTGCACAGCAAAACTTGCTTAGCACTACTTTGGACAATTTTGGTATTGCCTTCGTTTGGACGACACTTGTTGAAATTGTAGAGTGTATGTGACAATTTTTGCTTCGTAAATGGAGGTTCTTTTTTACACTAAGTGTACTGCTGTGTAATGTGTTGAGTATTTTTTGTACTTTGATATATTGTAACATTCATTGTATCACCCTCTCATGCCAAAAGCGTGACATTTAGACTGGCTGTGTTGTGATAAATATATGAATAAAGTAAACATTTCTGGCTTTCATTTGTTGGTTCCCCATGTGTCATTTGTGCATTGATGCCACCCATATGTGTGCTTCCCATGGGGCCTGCAATGAACTCTGAAATGCATTTTCTACACTTCATACATGCTGATACATACTTCATACATGCTGAAACATGTAGTTGTAACCTATGCCAAACTGGTTTTTGATTCTGACATATTGCTGATAGCCACTGCTAGTTTTAATGTGCTGTAGCTGGTGCAGCTAGCTATTCTTGAATTCCTTGGCCATCCTACCAAGTGCCTTACTGACCTTCTTAATTGTCATTCTACTTTGCAATTAAAAGCACATTCATTCTGCAGATATCAAAATCGCAATTCTCAAAGAATGTGTTCTGCTCTGCATGCTCGATTTCGTCATTGAAAGCTTCCATGAAAATGCCCTCTCGTTTTTTTTATGAACTGTTACCGTCACAAGGGTTTGTTGCAAGTATTGAGCACTAGTAAAAAAAACTAAGCTTTACATAACACACAACATCTCTTGAGTAGCGGATTCGCCGGCTATCACATTTCACTTCAATAAAAAAAATTAAAATAGCCTAGTTTTCTTTGGCTATGCAGGGGCTTATGCAAAGGCTCAAAAGTCCTAGAAAAGATACCGTAACAGCAAACGAAATTCTAGCAAGTTTTGGGGGTATTTCCGTGGTTAGATCTAGTATCTATAAAAAAAAACAACTGGAAGGCTGTGCGCCATTCAACGGGAACATTTTATTTCAAAAATATAAACTCAAAACAGCACTTTTTTGTTCATTTCTACAGTGACTGCCAAAACCTGTCACTCGTGCACGTGTGCACTACGTTTTCCTTGAGCGTGGCAACGAGGGTAGCGGGATGTCCGACACCAGCATGTCCAAATTTGACGACGCATCGGATGATGACGCCGTGCCAAACACGCTTGGCGTGCAACTTTATTTTTATGAGCCAAAGAGGGAAGGAGCAGATGCTGAGCAGTCACAGCACTCGTCATTGGAACCAAATCCAGACGCGAGCAGAAGGATGAGCACCGAGTGGTACGTATGCACGCACACGTGCGATCGCGTCGGCGAATAACATTTTGCGTTTATTTGGTTTCAGGTGCCGCTGTCATCATTGTGCCGTAATGAAAGCATGTGCGGAGTGCATCTGTTGCTTTGAACCATCTGCCATCGCGGCCAAAATACAACTGAATCAGGCGTGCGTCACATAAAACCTGCAGTTTGTGACGTACTGCCTGACTCCGTTCATTTTGGAGGTGGAATACAGGAAGCTGCAGCATTACTACTCGCGCTTTCATGACGTCGTCGAATTAAATGCGTAAGAGATGAACTTTTACATATTAGTGTTTATCGCCTGTTGTTTTGTCTGACTGTTCTCTTCATTTCTTACAAGACGATACAGGTACACTGGCTACAGGCAGTTTGTGTGGTGGGCCTACGGCCGCCTTGGGTGAGGAAACCGCGTCGTCCTGCCCAGCAGCGTTGTTACAAAAATAAGGAAAACGTTCCCGCCGCTGGAGTACAGGAGATTCAAATGGTTTTAGGCAAGTATACGTACATAGCGCTAGCAAGTATTTATGTATTCTAATTTTCTATTCCTATTTTCCCAACACATGCAGGAAGCCCCCCCTCCCCCTTCGGTCCTGTACGATGCGCAAGACAAGATAGCCTGTTTTGTATGAATGGCGATAATAAATAAAGTGTATCTGTGTGTATTACTATCTTCTTGTCAAGCTAGGGCACTGTTACAGCAAGTGCACATCCGTACTCGCTGTCTGTCGCTTGCAGAGGTTTGAATGACACAATTCAGTCTTTAGGTGTCTGAAATAAAAGTACTTTTCGTATTCCGCGCTACCGCGAACTTAACCTGGTTGTAATGATTCGATTAACAGCCTGCAAGTTCGTATGTATGTGCTGTGAGCATCAGAGACACCGCCGTATGCAAAAGACCGGCGGCACATGTTCTGCGAGAGAAACTGAATCGGATATTTTTTTATAAGCATGCGACTATGTTTTCTTCACTGTGCATGTTCACGCAGTTTAATTTCTTGTATGTTAATATCTAGGAAAGCTCAGGGCCGCGGCTTCAACGCACGTACTTGAAGAGCGAAGAGCAGACAATTCCTTTGCATCGGCCGAGCTGTAGCCAAAGTCACTTCCGATGAACCGTATTGGCGTCGTTTTTTCTAGTTTCGGTCTAAAAAATCACGTTGTTTGAAAGTTATTTTGTAAGGCAAGCACTAGTACTTCGAAGGTCACATTTGGCAGGCAGCACTTTCTCTGGCTACCCTACGTATTTAGTGACATGTAACGGAGTGCGAAATTTCGTTGCAGTTGGCCTTTAAAGGCTTAAACTTCTTAAAAAAAGCTCTCTTCCCCCCACACCGACCCGCCAGAGCCAGGAGGTGCCGTCTGGTCGGGAACAATGCGTTAGTGAAAGGAATGATACACAGACCGCAGACATCTTAACATCCTAAAGGTGAAAAGGGAAAAAGGAAGAGAGATGGAAGGAGAAGGGGAAGGAAGAATCAAAGGGGGTGCCCGGGGGAGTCCACCTTATATTCTTCCTTTTTTTTTTCTTTTTTTCTTTTCCTTCTCTTCTCCTTCGTTTTTTTTCTTCTTTCTCTTTCCCCCTCTGATTTAAGCTTGTATAAAGCTGAGCACCAACAAACTGTATTCTCAATCCTTTGAAGGCCAGACTCTAGGCCGAAATGTCAAAATAAACCACGTTTTGACCGCTCACGGAGGATCTACTTGACTCTCTCTCTCTCTCTATATATATACATATAACATATATATATATATATATATATATATATATATATATGTATATATATATATATATATATTTATACATACACATATATATATATATATATATATATATATATATATATATATATATATATATATATATATATATATATATATATATATATATATATATATATATATATATATATATATATATATATATATATATATATATAAATATATATATATATATATATATATATATATATATATATATATATATATATATATATATATATATATATATATATATATATATATATAAGCAGCGATAGCGTAGTGGTTAGAGCGACCGCCTCGCTTGCAAAAGGTTCGTGGTTCAAATCCCGGTGTCGCGGCGCGGTTCCCAACCGGATAAAAAAATCCGCGTGATGATGGAACTGCATTACGAGGCCTGGGGTGCGGCCTCACCGGGAACAATTGCCGGGAACGAACTCCTTCACCAGAGAAGGATTGGCCACCCTGGTGCAGTATCTGGCCACTACCTCCCACATGCATACGTCAAATAACTTACGGCCCTCAGTCCCCAGCAGCTGCGAAGCAACTGACCACGGCGGCGGTCAGATCTGCAACGCAGCAGAGGGTGCTAAGAATCTCTGGATCCGGACAGGCCACCATTGGAAGCTCAACTTGGCAACGTTTAACGCTAGAACCTTATCTAGTGAGGGAAGTATAGCTGTACTGTTCGAGGAGCTGGAGGGTGTTAAATGGGATATAATAGGGCTCAGTGAGGTTAGGAGGACAGATGAGGCCTACGCGGTGCTACAGAATAGCCATGTCCTTTGCTATCGGGGCTTGGCTGACAGAAGAGAACTGGAAGCAAGGTTCCTAATTTACAGAAACATAGCTGGCAACATAGAGGAATACTATAGCAATAATGAAAGGGTGATATGTATCGTAATTAAATTTAATAAGCGATACAAGTTGAAGGTGGTACAGGCTTACGCGCATACATCCAGCAACGATGATGCTTCAGTTGAAAGCTTCTGTGAAGACGTGGAATTGGCAATGAGTAAGGTAAAAAACACAGTATACAATACTGATGGGAGACTTTAATGCAAAGGTAGGGAAGAAGCAGGCGGGAGACCAGGCAGTAGGAGATTATGGCATCGGTACTAGAAACGCCACAGGAGAGCTACTAGTAGAATTTGCAGAACGCAATTATTTACGGTTTTTGAATACCTTCTACCGAAAACGACGGAACCGCGAGTGGACATGGAGGAGTCCTAATGGCGAAAATAAGAACGAAAACGACTTTATAATGAGTGCACACCCAGGCATCGTGCAGGACGTCAAAGTGGTTAGCAAGGTACGATGCAGTGACCATAGAATGGTATGGTCTCGAAATCGCCTAGATTTGAGGAAGGAACGAAAAAAAAAACTGACACGCAAGAAGCCAATCAATGAGCTAGCACTGAGAGGGAAAGTACAGGAATTCTGAGTCTCGCTTCAGAACAGGTACTCGGCTCTTAGTGAGGAAACCAACCTTAGCATAGATACAATGAATGATAATCTGACGAATATCATTACGGAGTGTGCAGTGGAAGTTGGAGGATGGGTAGTTAGACAGGACACTGGCAAGCTTTCCCAGGAAACGAAGAATCTCATTAAGAAGTGTCAAATCATGAAAGTCTCAAGTACAACAGACACAATAGAACTGGCAGAGCTTTCGAAGCCGATTAATAGGCGTAAGGTATCCGACGTAAGAAGGTATAACATGGAGAGAATTTAACACGCTCTGAAAAACGGAGGAAGCGTCAAAGCAAAGAAGAGTAAACTTGGGATAGGCAAAAATCGGATGTATGCACTAAAGAACAAAGAAGGCAAAATAACTACCAATATGAATAGGATAGATAAAATAGCGGAGGAGTTTTACAGAGATCGGTACACTAGCCGGGACAACCACGACCTTAATACTGTCACGATAAGTCACAAGTACTGGGGGATTTATTGAACGACCGGGTAGCTAGCTCTAGGACGATGCGTCAGTCGTGGCTGGCTCTCGAGCAGAGAAGAACGCGATCTTCTTTTTTCCTCCAGATTTAGAGCCGCTCTTGCTGCCAACCCACTACGTGCTGGCGGCATTATCCCCCCTTCCGAAAAGAAAAAAAGCAACAAGTACCAAAAAGAGGAAAGGAAAGTACATAGCAGCACCGCGATGCTACTACATAGGCACGTGAAAAAAAATGGAAATTCGGATGAAGTGAAAGTAAAAATTGAAGAGCGTGCCAACATAGTAAACGTCAATGAACGAGAAAGTAAGTTCACAAAATAAACAAAAAAACACAAAGAACGCTGTACGGTAAAGGAAAAGTTACGAACAACGCGCAATAAATGGCTTCATGCGCAACACATGAACGACGTCCGGCCTCAGCCGTGTCCTGCTCCGTGCATGGGGTGTTGAGTCCGGAACCACTTCGTAGTTCACGTCACTGACGCGGCGTAACACTTTATATGGGCCAAAGTACCGGCTCAGCAACTTTTCACTAAGGCCACGGCGGCGGACGGGCGTCCACACCCAAACTTGATCTCCGGGGCTGTAAAACACTTCTCTGTGGCGGGTATTATAGCGTCGTGCGTCTGCCTGCTGTTGCTGGCCGATGTGCAGTCGCGCGAGCTGCCGGGCTTCCTCGGCACGCTCTGCGAATTCTTCGGCGTCTGTTGCCAACTCGTCTTCGTCCTGACACGGTAGCATTGAGTCTAGCATGGTCTGCACTTCGCGGCCGTAGAGAAGCCGAAATGGCGTGAATCGCGTGGTCTCTTGCACGGCGGTATTATACGCGAAGGTCACGTAAGGCAAGATCCGGTCCCATGTTTTGTGCTGTACGTCGATGTACATTGAGATCATGTCTGCGAGGGTCTTATTCAGTCGTTCAGTAAGTCCGTTGGTTTGCGGGTGGTACGCAGTTGTCCTTCGGTCGGTGTCTGGTGTTGCTCAGTTTGAAAACTTCGTCCGTAAGCTGCGCAGTGAATGCCGTCCCTCTGTCCGTTATTACACTGGAAGGAGCACCGTGTCGTAACACGATGTGGCGCATGAAAAATTGTGCTACCTCAGAAGCCGTGGCTCGTGGGATCGCCTGGGTTTCAGCGTAGCGTGTCAAATAGTCGGTCGCGACGATCACCCATTTGTTGCTGTCCGCAGACATAGGAAAAGGCCCGAGAATGTCCATGCCGACTTGGTCGAACGGCGTGCAGGGTGCTTCAATGGGCTGAAGCAAACCAGCTGGCTTAACAGATGGTTGCTTTCGGCGCTGACATTCCCGACAGCTGTTCACGTACTTCTTGACGCTTGCCGAAAGTCCTGGCCAATAGTACCTCTCACTCACTCTGGCAAGTGTTCGTGAGTAGCCCAGATGACCAGATGTGGGTTCGTCATGGCAAGCGAAGAGGACGTCGTCTCGCATGTCTCGAGGAACCACCAGGAGGTAGGCACGGCTGTTCGAACGAGCGTTCTTCTTGTACAGCACACCATCTCGAAGGCAGAATGACGGCAACGAGCGGAATAAATGACGTGGTATGATTGTGTCCTGGCCCTCTAAATGATCGATGATCGGACGAATCTCTGCGTCATCCCGCTGCCGTTTACTCAAGTCTGATGAGCTAATGGCGCCCAGGAAGCCTTCGTCTTCCTCTGCTTCCTGACTGCCGACATGAAGGGGCGCGCGTGACAGTGTGTCAGCGTCTTCATGCTTACGGCCGGACTTATGGACGATGGTGTCGTCAAATTCCTGCAGCCGCAAGCTCCACCGTGCTAGCCGTCCTGAAGGGTCGCGCAGGCTTGCCAACCAGCAGAGGGCGTGGTGGTCCGTCACTATCTTGAAGGGACGACCATAAAGGTACGGGCGGAACTTGGTGATTGCCCACACGACTGCGAGGCACTCTTTCTCCGTAGTGGAATAATTCGCCTCAGCACGCGATAGAGAGCGGCTGGCGTAGACTATCACTCTTTCGATGTCTTCTTGATGCTGAACGAGCACTGCACCGAGCCCAATGTTACTAGCGTCGGTATGGACCTCCGTGTCAGCATCATCGTCGAAATGAGCGAGAACGGGCGCTGATTGCATGCGCTGTCGCAGCTCATCAAAAGCTGCTTGTTGCTCGTTTTCCCAGACAAACGGTGTGTCGTCCCTTGTGAGACGAGTCAGAGGTTCTGCTATCTGTGAAAAGCCATGAATGAATCGGCGATAGTAGGCGCACAAACCAAGGAAGCGCCGGACGGCTTTCTTATCGACTGGAGCTGGTAATTCGGCAACAGCGGCAAGCTTGTCCGGATCGGGACGGATTCCTTCGGCGCTAACTACATGTCCAAGAAACTTTAGTTCTTTATAGCCGAAGTGGCACTTCTGTGGCTTTAGTGTGAGGTCCGCCGATCGGATAGCCTCCAGCACGCTGCGCAGGCGCTGAAGGTGCTGCTCGAACGTGGCAGAGAAGACCACCACATCGTCAAGGTAGACAAGACAAGTCTGCCACTTCAGCCCTGTAAGGACAGTGTCCATCATTCGCTGGAAAGTCGCCGGCGCTGAACACAAGCCGAAAGGGAGTACTCGAAATTGGTATAGGCCGTCTGGAGTCACGAAGGCTGTCTTTTCGCGGTCTCGCTGATCTACCTCGATTTGCCAGTACCCGCTTTTGAGATCGAGAGAAGTGAAATAATGGGCACGACGAAGTCTATCTAGCGAATCGTCGATACGCGGTAGCGGGTAGACATCCTTTTTGGTCACGTTGTTAAGTTTTCGGTAATCGACGCAGAAGCGTGGCGACCCGTCCTTTTTTTGACAAGCACGACTCGAGATGACCACGGGCTGTTGGATGGTTCGATAACGCCATCGTCAAGCATCTCGCGAACTTGCGTACGTATCGCTTCACGTTCTCTAGCCGACACGCGGTAGGGGTGCTGGTGTATTGGGCGTGCGTCCTCGTACGTGATGATCCTGTGTTGAGTGATGGACGTCTGGCGGATCTTCGAGCAACTTGCGAAGCAAGACCTGTACTCGAACAAGAGCGCTCGCAGCGCAGTCTGGTTATCGGTGGACAGATCAGGATTGATGTCAATGTTGCTCATTGATGTGTCTGCGTTATCCACTACTTCTGACGTGAGACAGTTGGTTACGTTTGCTACTTCGTGGGCAAACGCTATCGAAGTGCCACGGAAAAGGTGTCGATGCTCGTTGCAAAAGTTGGTAACGAGCAATTCAGATCGGCCGTCACGAACGTGTATTACACTTCTCGCTACACATATGCCTTGCTGCAGGAGGTGTTCTAAATTTGTCTCGGCCACCACATCGCCATCGCTCAAACCACAGCATGTTACGTCGACTAGAACACTGGCTCGGGGAGGAAGCGTCACGCTCTGTTCAGAAATACGGAGTACGTCGACACGCATTCCGTCATCCTGCACGTTGATTGCTCGCTGGGCTGAGAACGTGACGCGGCGCTCTTGCAGATCAATGGTAGCTCCATTTTCCTGTAGAAAATCAACTCCCAGAATGACGTCACGGGGGCATTCACGTAGAACAAGGCAGCTTGCTACGAATGTGTACCCTTGAATCTGTACTCTAGTTGTGCAGGCACCCAGTGGAGTAACGACATGGCCACCAGCTGTCCGAATCTGCGAGTTATGCCATGGTGTGATAACTTTCTTCAGCTGCGTTGTCAGTTTCCCGCTCAGTATGGAATAGTCTGCGCCGGTGTCCACTAACGCATTAACTACACAACCATCAATTGTTACTGCTATGTCGAGTGAAAGCCGGCTATCCTTTGCAGCAGCAGGTGATGTCGGACCAGTTTTTGTACAGTTCTGCGTCAATAGGAGGTCTTCAGCGCTTCGACGTTCAGCGACCCCGCCCCCAGAGGTCGCTTCGGCTAGTTTTTCCGGCGGGGGCTGGGAGATCGTGCGGTAGAATATCGCTGGGGCGTTGATGAAAATCGCCTCGGTGATGGCGAGCGCGACTGGCGCCCGGCAGATGGTGGTGCATGCTGCTGGGAGAGGTAGTTTTGGATGTCGCGTGGTCTCTGACCGTAACGGGGTGGTGGCGAGTACGCAGAGAAGCCGCGAAGCCCAAGACGGCGATATGGGCACTGGCGGTACAAGTGATCAGCTTCTCCGCAATGAAAGCACAGAGGCCGGCGATCAGGTGTGCGCCAAACATCAGACTTTCGAGGAGACGTGCGCCGATCGTCGATGTACTGAACTGGTTGCACTGAACGATGGGCGACAGAAGCACCAGGGACAAAGGCCAACGGTGGTGTCGTGTACGTGCCTTCGTAGTACGGTATGTGCTGCGCTGACTGTAGTGAAACAGCAGGAGCAGGATGGACGAATAATGGCGGCGTTGCAGCAGGGCGTTTCAACGCTTCCGCGTAGGTTGTCTCACGGCGGTATTCAGCAGGAGCTGGCACAGCTGTATCATGAGGCAAGGTGTCCCGGAGGGCCTGGTGCAGCTCATCCTTGATCACAGTTGCAATAGAGCTGACTGTAGGATGAGGTGTTACACCAGCCTTTTGTAACTCTTCACGTACTATATCACGGATGAGTTCACGTAGACAGTCGTTGTTGGTTCTAGTGGCGGTGAAAATGTCGGCAGTAGACATGCCACTGACTTGCCTGTCGTATTGGTTGGATCGCTGCTGCAGCATTTTTTCCATTGTCACGGCCTCGGACAAGAACTCCGCGACCGTCTTCGGAGGACTTCGCACGAGGCCGGCAAAAAGCTGGTCCTTGACACCGCGCATCAAGTGACGCAACTTCTTGTCCTCAGTCATTCTTGAATCGGCCCGTCGGAAGAGGCGCGTCATGTCTTCGACGTACGCGGTAACAGTTTCGTTTGGCGACTGGACGCGGGCAAGAATAGCTCGTTCAGCTCTTTCTTGGCGGTCATTGCTGGCATATGTCTGCAGAAGTCTACGAGAGAATTCGGGCCACGTCGTCAACTGCTCCTCCCGATTTTGATACCACGTGCGAGCCCCGTCTTCGAGATAGAAGTAGACACGACCCAGTTTCGCCACGTCGTCCCACTGATTCAAGTTGGCTACGCGCTCGAAGTCCGCCAACCAGTCCTCAACGTCTTCGCGCTCCGTACCATGGAACGTCGGCGGTGCCCGTGGGCTTTCCAACGTATAGCGGTTCGGCGACGTGCTTCCCGTGCCGGTTGCCAAGGTTTGTACCGAAGTGCTGGTCATGTTTGTTGACGTGGTGGGAGCAGTATCGTTGACTTCCGGAGGCAATCCCCTGATTCGGCGGCTGGTCCGATGCACGGGAGTGTTGACTGGCACTGGACTCGTATTACGGCTTCCTGGGGGGGTCTGCAGCATCCGTGAGGCTACCCAGCACCTTCCACCAGTTTGTCACGATAAGTCACAAGTACTGGGGGATTTATTGAACGACCGGGTAGCTAGCTCTAGGACGATGCGTCAGTCGTGGCTGGCTCTCGAGCAGAGAAGAACGCGATCTTCTTTTTTCCTCCAGATTTAGAGCCGCTCTTGCTGCCAACCCACTACGTGCTGGCGGCAATACTATAAGAACTAGCAGTAACCCAGATGACACCCCACCAGTAATGATAGAAGTCAGAAAAGCTTTGGAGAGCATGTAAAGAGGCAAAACTACTGGTGAGGATCAGGTAACATCAGATCTGCTGAACGATGGAGGAGACATTGTGTTAGAAAAACTAGCCACCCTGTTTACGAGATGTCTCCTGACGGGAAGGGTACCAGATTCTTGGAAGAACGCTAACATCATCTTAATACATAAGAAAGGAGATGACAAAGACATGAAGAAATACAGGCTGATAGCGTTCTCTCTGTAGTATACAAGATAATTATAAAAGTAATTGCTAACAGAGTAAAGAAAACATTAGAATCCAATCAACCAAAGGAAGAAGCAGGATTTCGAACTGACTACTCCACAATCGACCACATTCATATTATCAATCAGGTAATAGAAAAATGCTCACAATATAACCAACCACTATACATAGCCTTCATAGATTACGATAAGGCGTTTGATTCAGTAGAAATATCAGCCTTCATGCAGACACTGCGTAATCAGGGCGCAGATGAAGTATATATAAACATCCTGGAAGAAATCTACATGGGATCAACTGCTGCCATAGTGCTTCATAAAGAAAGCAACTGAATACCAATCAAGAAGGGTGTAAGGCAGGGGGACACAACCTCCCCAATGCTATTTACCGCGTGCTTACAGGAGGTTTTCAGAAGCCTAGAATGGGAACAAATAGGGATAATAGTTAATAGAGAGTACCTTAGTAACCTGCGCTTCGCCGACGACATTGCATTGCAGAGTAACTCAGGGGACGAATTGCAACTCATAATTTCGGAGTTAGACAAGGAGAGCAGAATGGTGGGTCTTATAATGAATCTGCAGAAAACGTAAGTAATGTGCAACAACCTCGGAAAAGAGCAGCGCTTCGAGATAGGTCATAGTGCACTTCAAGTTGTAAAAGACTATGTCTACTTAGGGCAGGTAATAACCGTGGAGCCGAACCACGAGATAGAAGTAACTAGAAAAATAAGGATGGGGTGGAGCACATTTGGCAAGCACTCTCAAATTATGACAGGTAGATTGCCACTATCCCTCAAGAGGAAGGTATATAACAGCTGTATCTTGCCGGTGCTTAGCTACGGAGCAGAAACCTGGAGACTTACAAAGAGGGTTCAGCTTAAATTGAAGAAGGCGCAGCGAGCAATGGAAAAAAATGGTAGGTGTAACCTTAAGAGACAAGAAGAGAACAGAGTGGATTAGGGAACAAACGGGGGTTAAGGATATCATAGCTGAAATCAAGAAGAAGAAATGGACATGGGCCGGGCATGTAGCGCGTAGACAGGATAACCGAGAATGCAAGTGGGGTAGGGGGAGACAGAAGGTTAGGTGGGGTGATGAGATTAAGAAGTTTGCGGGTATAAATTGGCAGCAGCAAGCACAGGACCGGGTTACCTGGTGGAACATGAGAGAGGCCTTTGATGATATATATATATATATATATATATATATATATATATATATATATATATATATATATATATATATATATATAAATTGTAAGCACATTCCAAGCATTTGATCGTTCTCACTTGCACATACCCATCATCATCGTTCTCACTTGCACATACCCATCATCATCGTCCTCTCTCTTGGTGTGGTTCTGAGCGGAGCCAGACATCGCAGAATAAACGCTTCTGCTCGCCCTGCCTGCTCGCCGTACCTAGTCTGCCTGCGTCTTTCAGAGTGGTGGAGGTGCTGGGTAAGATCCCGACGTCCTCCTACGTTCATTTCCCACCTGGAGCTCCGATCTGGTCGCCGATTGCACCCAGCCACCCACACAGGTATGCAGACATCGGACCTAACGCCTAGCCCTAACGCTACAGCCCCTACGCCGGCGGCTGCCCGCTCTTCATCTACTGTCACCAGCCCTCAGCGCGAACCGCCCGTGTTCGCGGGTCTTCGCGGTGACGACGTCGAGGAATGGCTTGACCTTTACAACCGTGTGGGTTCAGCCAATCGATGGACCGAAGCAGAGAAACTGAGCTACCTTCCTTTCTATTTGACCAGCGTAGCCAAAACCTGGTATTTTAATCACGAAACTGACTTCGTTGATTGGTCGACCTTTGCCAACAAACTGCGACAAATATTCGGATGCTCATCGGGTCGTTCCGAAGCCGCGAAACAGAAGCTGGCTGTGCGTCTACAACTGGCACATGAGTCGTACACTTCGTATATCGAGGATGTTTTGGCCCTCTGTCGCCGTGCGAATAAAGACATGACGGAAGATGAGCGCGTTCGCCACATCCTTAAAGGAATCGGCCCAATCGCATTCAACGCCTTGGCTGTTGGCAATCCCGCTACGGTTAACGACGTCATTTCGACATGCCAACGCCTTGACCAGTTGCAGTCCCTTCGGCTTCAACAAGACAGTGATCCACGCCTGATGCCTCCCTATGAATTAAAAACCCTTATCCGCACAATCATCCGGGAAGAACTTCGAGACCTTGAACAGCAGCGGTCCACTGTCGCCTCCGCTCCGTCTCCACCATTCGACCTGCGGAATCTTGTTAAGCAGGAGTTAGCGGCAATGGCGACACCGACATCCCCGGTCGCTCCGCCAGCACGCCCGATGCCCACATACGCCGATGTGACGCCCAGGTCGACACCGGCAGCACCGGTTGTTCAAACGGTAATGCCCACATATGCGGAGATCGCTGCGATTCCGCCTGCTCCCGGGGCATCTAGCTCTACGGATACTGCTAGTAGCCATTTGGCTGCTATGCGAGGTGGAATGACTGCTGCACCCTTGTATCCTCAGTGGCGTCAATCCCGTCCTGTTTGCTTTTACTGCGGTATACGAGGCCACATTTCTCGTTACTGCCGTCGCCGCCAGCAAGAGGAACGACGAGGCTATGCTGAGTTCGAACGAGACCGGTTCCGAAGACCAGATCTTTATGCTCCAGACACCTACCCGTCCGCGCAGTACCGGTCTCCGTCTCCTCCAGTGTCCCCTCGTCAACATCACGTTCTTTCCCTTTTCGACCTGTCATTGGTTCAGACCTCACACCAAAACAGTCTGAAGCACTATTGGCCCTTTTGGCTAAGCACAAAGCCTGCTTTGATAGCTGTACCACAACACTGAGTCAGACTTCCGCGGCTGTACATCGCATTGAAACCGACGGTTCTCGTGTGATACGCCGTCGCCCATATCGGGTTTCGCAATCAGAGAGAGAAATAATTGAAAAAGAAGTGAACGAGATGCTATCGCGAAATATAATACGACCTTCTTCGAGTTCCTGGGCATCTCCAGTCGTTTTAGTTAAAAAGAAGGATGGCTCTGTTCGTTTTTGCATTGACTACCGCGCGTTAAAAAAGATCACACGCAAGGACGTATATCCTATGCCTAGAATTGATGACGCTTTAGACACACTGCAAGGGGCGAACTATTTTTCGAGCCTTGACTTACGATCAGGTTACTGGCAAATCCCCATGAACGAGGCTGACAAAGAAAAAACTGCATTTGCCACACCGGACGGCCTTTATGAATTTAATGTAATGCCATTCGGCTTGTGCAACGCTCCAGCCACGTTTGAGCGAATGATTGATACTGTTCTTCGTGGCCTAAAATGGAAGACCTGCCTCTGTTACTTAGATGATATCGTTGTTTTTTCAAGTACCTTTGCCCAACATCTTCAACGATTAGACGAGGTGCTACAATGTCTTTCCAAGGCTGGCCTTCAGATAAATACAAAGAAGTGTACATTTGCCAGCAAAAGCATCAAAGTCCTCGGTCACGTCGTTTCCAAAGACGGAATCCAACCAGATCCCGAGAAGATCGCAGCTGTGCTACAGTTCCCTCGACCGTCCAACCAAAAGACGTTGCGCAGCTTTCTTGGTCTCGCGTCCTATTTTCGTCGCTTTATACGCAACTTTGCTACCTTAGCGGCTCCGCTAAATAAGTTATTGGCCACTGGTGCTCCTTTCTCATGGTCCAACGACTGCGAATCTGCATTTGAAATTTTGAAAGAACGCCTGACTTCCGGACCAGTGCTGCGCCACTTCGATGAGAGAGCGCCTACCATACTCCATACTGACGCAAGCGCACAAGGCATTGGAGCAGTCCTTCTGCAGCGTGATTCCACCTCTAAAGAGCAGGTTGTGGCCTACGCTAGCCGGACTCTGTCAACAGCTGAGCGGAATTACACCATCACGGAGCAGGAGTGCTTGGCTATCGTATGGTCGATACAGAAATTCCGCCCGTATCTCTACGGTCGGCACTTCACCATCATCACCGACCACCACGCACTCTGTTGGCTTTCATCAATGAAGAATATGTCAGGACGTCTTGCGCGCTGGATACTGCGCTTACAAGAGTACGACTTTACAGTTACGTACAAGTCTGGCAAATGTCATCATGATGCCGACGCGCTGTCCCGGTGCCCACTTTCGCTCTCTCGTGACAATACGTCCACCGCATCGCGTTCGAATGACTCTGACACCCAGCTTGCCTCACAACACGTATCGCTCGCATCGCTGGATCCAATGCAGCTATCTTCGAACTCCGATTTACGTTCACTTCAGCTGGCAGATTCCTACTGTCGGTCTTTCATTGATCGCCTTCGCGGTGTCACTAAACCACCCAACAGCCGCTTGCGACGCCAGCTTCGACAATTTCGCCTTCAGGACGGTGTGCTTAAGCGCTACATTTACCATCCCACCGGTAACAAGTGGGTGCCAGTTCTTCCCCGCTGCCTTCGTCTTCGAGTTTTGGAAGCATTCCACGATGATATTGCTGCCGGTCATCTAGGCTTCCACAAGACCTACGATCGCATCAAGACGCGCTGCTTCTGGCCTGGCTTGTCCACAACGGTGGCCAAATACGTGGGCTCGTGCGCGTTGTGTCAGCACCGCAAGCGATCCACATCCCCGCCTGCTGGTTTCCTTCAGCCTCTTCCCTGTCCCACCACACCATTCGAATTTGTCGGAATAGACTTGTATGGTCCTTTGCCGTTGACACCTTCCGGTCACCGTTGGATCGTCACTGCAGTCGACCATCAAACAAGATACGCCGAGACTTCACCTCTTCATTCTGCTACCGCCACAGAAATCGCCAATTTTTTCTTGAACTCCATCGTCTTGCGCCACGGAGCCCCTCGCGTCCTTTTGAGTGACCGTGGCAAAGCCTTCCTTTCCAAGGTCCTGGATGAAGTCCTGCAGGCGTGCAATACAGTCCATAAAACCACTTCTACATACCATCCGCAAACGAATGGCCTTACCGAGCGCTTCCACCGAACACTCTCTGACATGATATCGATGTACTTGCATCCTGACCACAAAAATTGGGATAACATTTTACCGTTTGTCACCTTCGCATACAATACTGCGGTACAACGATCAACTGGCTACAGCCCGTTTTTTCTCGTGTACGGCCGATCTGCCTCCTCGGTCTTCGACACGGCATTTTTCTTTGCACCGGCTCCAAGCAGTACCTCGCTCCCAGAAGAGTTCGCAGCCCGAGTCACACAATGCCGTGAAATTGCTCGCAAAAACACGGAAGCAACCCAAAAGGAGAGAAAACATCGCTGTGATAAAAAACGACGCGACGTGGCCTTTAATGCTGGCGATAAGGTTTTACTATGGACCCCGGTTCGAGCGTCGGGCCTTTGCGAGAAATTTCTTCACCGGTATGTTGGCCCATACACCGTTGTACGACAGACATCTCCAGTTAACTACCTCGTCACCCCGCTTCAGTCTGTCACTGACCGCCGTCTGCGCAGCACGGAAATAGTTCACGTCTCACGCATGAAGCCTTTTGTTACTCGTTCGGCCGATCTCTGACTGGCGGCCAGGTTGGCCGCTTCGCAGAGGGGGGGGGGAAATTGTAAGCACATTCCAAGCATTTGATCGTTCTCACTTGCACATACCCATCATCATCGTTCTCACTTGCACATACCCATCATCATCGTCCTCTCTCTTGGTGTGGTTCTGAGCGGAGCCAGACATCGCAGAATAAACGCTTCTGCTCGCCCTGCCTGCTCGCCGTACCTAGTCTGCCTGCGTCTTTCAATATATATATATATATATATATATATATATATATATATATATATATATATATATATATATATAAGACGTAATCACGCTTGAAGGCAGAAGGGCATTGCACAGTGGAATGTTGTAAGACTACGTACACAATTTGACAATCATGGCTGCAGACTGTGATATATATGCTTTTTAGCCTGAATATATGTTGATAGAACAGATTCCATTGTTTTTGAAAGCCCGCTTAGGCTGCGTTTTTTGGTTTTCAGAATTCATAAGCAGCAGAAAAGCTCCCGCGGCGAAATGATGGGCCTCTGAGGCTGCCAGTGTGGGTAGGTGGTTCACATAAAAACTTTTTCTTGACTATGCACTAGCTATATACACATAATACGTATATATATCCTGCCCACGGCAAGTTACCTTTCTCCCACTTTTCTTTCTTCTCATTTAAATTACAAACGGCCTAATAACTTCCCCTATACCTTCCTTGGCATTATTGTCTGTTAGCACTCATTATATGGTACGAGCCCTTAAGTATGCACTTGTTTCCCTTATATATATATATATATATCTATATATATATATATATATATATATATATATATATATATATTATATATATGCAAGAAAGAGTTGCATATATATATATGCAACAGAGTAGGGCAGAGGTAGATGAGCAATGTCATCGTTGTCAACAATACCTCCCCGCACCCACTCTTCCCCAAGTGGAAAGTGAGCCACCGTTCTTGTATTTCACATTTCCGTGTAGTCCGCTGGCGGCTCGTTCCTCATTGAAGTTTAAGACAAGTTAATGGGGAGAGCTTAAGCGCTTCGAGTGCGTGCTGGTGGCGTCGGGAGGAATGAAAAAGCCGGTGATTGAGGCGCCGCCATCAATATTCATTATATGCAATGGCTCCTTGTCAGTGAAGGAACAGAATGCGCGTTAAATATTAAAGAAAAAAAAAGAACAGGGGGGGGGGGAGGCTGCACGACATCCGGGACAGTCACCACACAGTTGCGGCTCACTGGGAAGACATGCGCGCATGTATGAAAAAGTTAACGAAACCACCTAGCTGTCAGCTCCTTGTCAGTGAAGGAACAGAATGTGCGTTAAAACTTGAAGAAGAAAAAAAAGAAAAAAAGGGGGGGGGGGCCGTACGACATCCGGGACCACTTATGTGTGCGTTCCGACTGTGCTTGATGAGACAAATCATTTCTATGTTGTCAGATGCATAGGCCAAAAGCTTTGTTAGCGGGAAATATTATTGTCGTAATGAAACCGGACTGATTAGAGAGAAGCGTTTGCGTCTTTTAGCGGTCGTAATGCTGACAGAGTGCCTGGGTGTTCATTTATTCTGTATTTTATCGTGTTAATTTTGTAGATAAAATAAGATTCCCGTTGTTCCCGTTCTCTGATTGTTCGAAAGTTGTTTTCTAGTAGTGTAACCCTGATGTCATCAAAGCAGTGGTCTTTTAATGTGCAGTGTTTTGAAAGTGGAAGGCCTGGCAAAGATCGTACATGTGCCCGATGGTTGTTGAGTCTAATTCTACACGGAGTGTCTGTATGGCCCACGTATTGCTTGTTACATACCCAACATTCTAGGAGATATATGACGTTGTCTGAGTCACAGTCTAGTGCACCTCTTATCATGTGCTTAAATTCCGAGTGGGTGCTTTTCGCCACTGTTGTTGTCTGCATGTGTTTGCATACCTTGCATCTGCTTTTTCCGCAAGAGTGACACCCAATTTGAGGTTTCACACCTATCTTTGAATTTATTAAATGATCCTTTATATTTTTCGGTCATCTTGATGTACTCATTCTTGCTGTACTCATTGATGTACTTTCTTGATGTACTCATTCGAGTTTACGATGGTGCGTTGGTAACTAACGTATACAGAAAACCTACGGACAGGCAACAATACCTGCACTTCAAAAGCTGCCACCCGCGACATTGCAAGACCAGCATTCCCTATTCCCAAGCACACAGATTCCGACGAATCTGCTCCCACACCGAGTACTTCCACAAAAACAGCACTCATATGCGCGAAGTACTTCTTAATCAAGAATGCCCGCCAGCTATCATCGATGACGCCATCAAAAAAGCTGAAATTCTGGACAGCCAGATTCTTCTCATTCACCAGAAAAACGCCGACCAACACCGACGAATTCCAACTCATGATTACGGAGTTAGACAAGGAGAGCAGAATGGTGGGTCTTATAATGAATCTGCAGAAAACGTAAGTAATGTACAACAACCTCGGAAAAAAGCAGCGCTTCGAGATAGGTCATAGTGCACTTCAAGTTGTAAAAGACTATGTCTACTTAGGGCAGGTAATAACCGTGGAGCCGAACCACGAGATTGAAGTAACTAGAAAAATAAGAATGGGGTGTAGCACATTTGGCAAGCACTCTCAAATTATGACAGGTAGATTGCCACTATCCCTCAAAAGGAAGGTATATAACAGCTGTATCTTGCCGGTGCTTAGCTACGGCGCAGAAACCTGGAGACTTACAAAGAGGGTTCAGCTTAAATTGAAGAAGATGCAGCGAGCAATGGAAAAAATTGGTAGATGTAACCTTAAGAGACAAGAAGAGAGCAGAGTGGATTAGGGAACAAACGGGGGTTAAGGATATCATAGCTGAAATCAAGAAGAAGAAATGGACATGGGCCGGGCATGTAGCGCGTAGACAGGATAACCGCTGGTCATTAAGGGTAACTAACAGGATTTCCAGAGAAGGCAAGTGGGTTAGGGGGAGACAGAAGGTTAGGTGGGGTGATGAGATTAAGAAGTTTGCGGGTATAAATTGGCAGCAGCAAGCACAGGACCGGGTTAACTGGCGGAACATGGGAGAGGCCTTTGACGATATATATATATATATATATATATATATATATATATATATATATATATCTATATATATATATATATATATATATATATATATGAAGTAATCGCGCTTGAAGGCAGAAGGGCATTGCACAGTGGAATGTTGTAAGACTACGTACACAATTTGACAATCATGGCTGCAGACTGTAAGATATATGCTTTTTAGCCTGGATATAGGTTGATAGTAAAGATTCCATTGTTTTTGAAAGCCCGCTTAGGCTGCGTTTTTTTGTTTTCAGAATTCATAAGCAGCAGAAAAGCTCCCGCGGCGAAATGATGGGCCTCTGAGGCT
The DNA here is from genome assembly GCF_043290135.1 of Rhipicephalus microplus. Classification (NCBI taxonomy): domain Eukaryota; kingdom Metazoa; phylum Arthropoda; class Arachnida; order Ixodida; family Ixodidae; genus Rhipicephalus; species Rhipicephalus microplus. Next base: position 28,858,293 of record NC_134701.1, read on the forward strand.
GCCAGTGTGGGTACGTGGTTCACATAAAAACTTTTTCTTGACTATGCACTAGCTATATACACATAATACATATATATATCCTGCCCACGGCAAGTTACCTTTTTCCCACTTTTCTTTCTTCTCATTTACATTACAAACGGCCTACTAACTTCCCCTATACCTTCCTTGGCATTATTGTCTGTTAGCACTCATTATATGGTACCAGCCCTTAAGTATACACTTGTTTCCCTTATATATACACACATATATATATATATATATATATATATATATATATATATATATATATATATATATATATATATATATATATATATATATATATATATATATATATATATATATATATATATATATATATATGCAAGAAAGAGTTGACGAAACTTTCACGGAAGCTTCTTTACTTAACGTTTTCAGCTGGTGGACCAGCCTTCGTCAGAGTAACGTGACAAGAATTCATACATGGCTTTAAAAGCTCCTTTCAATAACAGGTCAGCGCCATCTGCGCTGTTTAGCATTGCAATGCGCATCATAAAATCTCACGTGCTTCATAAAATCTCACGTGCTAGAAAAAAACAAAAAAGACAAAAATGGAGAACCAGAAGGGTACTCACATACTGAGAGACGGTTGAATATTCCCTTGCATGTACTGTGACGTGATACCGTGCTTACACGTAGTTAGGAGATGTAGACGCGCAGTGGTGTAATGGCATTGCATGGCAGTATAAGAACAATCTTAGTGATATGCGAACGTAAAATTTCAGTCGCTGTGAAATAATTGAAGATAAATTTAAAAAAAAGAAAAAGAAAAAGGGCAGGCACAGAAGGCTTGATTTAGGCGGTACAACGTGAAACCAGTGCATCATCGCTCTCAATCTAGTTAAAGACAGCTCAGTTTTCCTTTGTTTTCGTTGATTTAAGCGGAAACAGTGTTAAATTTATGAATGAGATATCATTCGTGCAGTTAACAATCATGGCTGGTGCGGAATCTCGATTCCAGTATCGTGACTTTGAGTTTACTATATGAGTGGCCAGGCATGTTCACATGCTTTGATAATGAAAGGATTGGTTGGGTTTTAGCATACGATCTGTGATTGTTGAAACGTATTCTGAATGGGGTTTCCGTGTGGCCTATGTATTTCATGTGGCAAGTGCCACACTTAAGCACATACACTACATTGGATGAATCACAAATAAAGCTTCCCCTAATTGTGAAAATGAATTAGTTAGATGTGCCGGTGGCTGTTAATGATGGTTCTATATGAGGACAAACTTTACAACGGGGTTTGTTGCAGCAGCTACAACCAGTACGGTTAGTGGTAGCAATTTTAGATGACGTCAGGATGTCACCTATGTTTTTGAGCGCCTATACACTACTCGAGGGGACTTAGGAAAGACCGCTTTTAGTTTGTCGCTTTGGGTGAGAATGTTGTAATAGTTTCGCAGTATACCTTGAACTTTGGGGATGGATGCTGAGTGTGTTAGTACTAAATTGGCTGACTGCAGCCCGTTTCTTTTATGCTACTTTTTAAACAGTCCATCCGATCGCGTTTTCTGGCTCGGTGTATCACGTCGTCAAATATATATATATATATATATATATATATATATATATATATATATATATATATATATATATATATATGTATATATATATATATATATATATATATATATATATATATATATATATATATATATATATATATATATATATGTATATATATATATATATTTTTATATATATATATTTATATATATATATATATGTATATATATATATATATTTTTATATATATATATTTATATATATATATATATATATATATATATTTTTATATATATATATTTATATATATATATATATATATATATATATATAATTTCTTGAGGGCCTGTGAATGTCCATGTTGGCTGTCCTAGAGGGATGTCGAGCGAACGTACAAAACCTGTTACCTTCGTACATTCGATGTACGTCTATCGTACGTACAGTGTACATCCGTGGATATCTGATGGATCTCCGGAATATCCAAAATGTACGTCCCGTCATATGCCTACCGTATATCCGTGGTTACTTGGGATGACAAGTCTTGCAGATGTAGTGAGCAACATTGAGACGTCTGTGAAACGCTTGTCTGCAACTATGATAAGCTAATGAATGCTTCAAATAAACAGCCTAAATAAATAGCTTAGTACAAAAATAGCCTGTTTTTTCATTACTCCCATGTGCAAAGCCTAACTAAAAAACAAAGCAGTGGAAGTTGAAGCTGAAATGAAACAGAAGATCTTCACTTCAGATTTCCTCGTTTTTCCCCAGATGTGTTTCCGCTCGGAGGAAGGCGCCATTCAATTCAGTGGTTACAAACGCATAACTTTGTTTGGGGAAGACAAACGAGGCGGAGGTATGACTATATGCATGTGCCAATGTTTATCTTGTGATATACAGAATAACTACACGGGTTTTTCAGAATATTACTAATATATTGGTCTATTACACTCAACATCTTAATCACTGCGCTGTACCGCCTTCCTCAAGGAAGCAAAAGGTGTACAGTTTCTTGGGACGCGTTTTTTTAGAAAATGACAATGAAAATAAACGACTTGTTGCACTTGGTGGTTTTATATTGATGTTATAGCGAATTTTTTAGATAAACTGGCTAACTGAATATATGCTGCATGGCTGCACAATTATGATTGACTCTCCAACAAGAGCAAATAAATGAACAGCAACAACAATTGGTATATACTAACTTCCCTCTTGATATGTATTTTCCGAAGTATGTTCTGGTTTGAGTGACCACTTGCCTCTCTCTGTAAAGGGTACGTTAAACGAAAATTTAATTTTCGCGGTGGAAATTTCCCCTGCTTTATTATTGGTTAGACATATCAACTCCAAAATATTTCAGTACAATAAAGCTAGTCTCTAATTATTGATGCCAGTTAGAAATCGCAGTTTTGTGGGGCTCGCTATCGACCATGTGGCGCCATTGGCTGCTAGAGGCAATAATATGTGACGTCAGTGAAACGCCAGAGTAAGGGAAGGTGTAGTAGACGGAAGAAAACTTTTGAAGGCCCTATTAGAGAAATAAAATGAATAAAGCAGGCGAAAAGTGTAGAGATGCTCGATTTTAACATTTTTTTATAATTTAGAAAAGCTGGCCATGTTGTCTTCAAAAACTCACATTGTCAATGTGCCGAATCATCCTATTTTGCAACCAAATTGTTCCTTTATTGTTTGTTTTTCGAGTATTCGCCCAACAATGCTACAATAACATAAACGAGAAGAAAATAAAGCACAATAAATGTTAACTTTTGCTTTCGGTGGAAGAAGATACCCACAGCTAGACGAGACACCTGTGATAGCTGACAGTTTTTGGGGATACTTTCTACGTGTTTATCCCAAGTAAGATGCGAAGAAGAAGTAACCCTTAGTAATTGTCGCTCATGAACAACTTGCAGTTTTTACCAGCAAACAATAACGTTTGTTTGCAAGTCATAAATTTATTTTTAGAGCGAAACAACTTTAGGTTTCTTAGGATATGTTTTAGGCACTTAGCAATTGACCATTCAGAAACTTGACCAGCAGATCGTTGCATTATTTGATTAAATTCTTTGAATTCAGATTAGAAACAAGAAGTGTAGTGTTATCGGAGTATACAATAAATTGAACACAGGTATTAATATTTACTAGTAATGCCATCAACGTAGAGGTTAACAAGTAGCGGACCTAGCTGTTGGTGCTAACACCCCCTGTAAAGCATTTTGTGCCTCGTAGCGCACGTGTTTTGGCGCATAATCCGCATTACGGGTTCACAACTACATAGCGGTAGATGAAATCGTGCTCGCGAGCGTTTGTCAACACTATCATGATCATAGTTAGGGCATAGCGCCGGCGCTGACGCTTGGCGAGAGCCTGGGTGGCAGCGCTCGTAAGATGAGCGGTTCTCTTTGGCGTGAGCCGGCTGGCGCGAACGTCTGTCTCTAGCGGTGGGCCTGCCGTAGACGGCACCGGGGGCCGTCTGTGGTGGGCCATCGTGGTAAGTCAGGCGTTGGTACAGCTGCTTGGAGTGTGTTCTTGTGTTTGGTACGTTTATAGAATGTCGTGTATTTCGTGCAAGGTCTTTTCTAGCGTGTGGATCACTGTTGATGTACAGTGGACACCCACTAAACGAAACTCGCCTAAACGAAAATACCTCGTTAACGGAACTAAACGGGCTCATATGGCTGTATTTCTATGTGTTGCGCAGTAAAATTCATGAGTTAATCGAAGCACTGCCTATTGGATCCCAATGGTTAAACCGCACAAACTCTGAACGCAGCATAGAGTCGTTGAGGTCAAAGGTCGTCTCACAACCTTGCCAATACTTTGAGACAAGCCAATCCAGTAGCCATTTTCACTTGTGGTGGCTCTGTGAGCCGAGTCGAAGAGTCAGTTGTGTGTTAGGCCTAATTGTGCGGCCAAGTGCTGTGGATCAAGGTGTTATTTCAGCCAGATGAAAGAGAAGCGGCTGCACCATGCACTCTAACCTGAAAAGAAGCGGCCTGCCAAAGACGGAGGTGGCGAAAAAATATGACATCCCCAAATCGACGCTGTCATCGATCTGCAAAGACAAAGAAAAAAATTGAAGGCGCTGTAACAAACGGGACCTTTGCATCTAAACGAATACGGATGCGGACGACGCCTTATGAACCACTAGAAAAGTTCTTTTTCCGTGGTTCAAGCATGCACGGAGTCCCAATTTGCCCATAAGCGGACCGATTTTTGGGCAGAAAGCTAAAAAAAATCTCCACGCAAATGGGTGTTGAGAACTTCGTTCTAAGCGACAGATGGCTCAGCCGCTTCAAAACACGCCATGGCCTAGTCTTCAAAGCAATCTCAGGTGAGAGTGCTGCAGTCAACAGGGACATTTGCATCGACTGGCAACAGAGGCGGCGTAAGGAAATTCGGATGAGCTTTGAGCCACGAGACGTCTTCAACCTCGACGAGATGGGTCTTTTTTATAAGGTGCTTTCATCAAAGACTCTCATCTTCAAAGGCGAAGCCTGTAAAGAGGGAAACGCAATAAAGATCGTGCGGGTTGCAGAGCCGGTGAAAGACGGTTCAAACATAAAACAAAACGGTGTTAATTAACGTAGTAGTGACAGCAAGGCGAGCATGCCCATGCTGCGCTTCTGAAGGTTAGAGAAACAAACATGAAACAAAGCTTGGTAGCTTGGGTTATATAGCCACCTGTGGTGACGTCTACCTCCAGTGAAAGATTGGTGGTGCTGTCCGTGATCGGACGCGCGTTTCTGCACGCGCCCGAATCACGCTGTGTTGCCACAATCGCATCACTGTGCTGGTGGGTGCGAACATGGCAGGTGAGGAGAAATTGAATCTGTTGGCAATAGAAAAATCAAAGCACCCTCACTCTTTCAAAGGCGTTCGACACCTTCCCGTTGAGTACCATGCGAACGAAAGAAGGTGGATTGCCATGGCCATTTTCGAAAACTGGCTATGGAACGAAGACGCAAGATTTACGAGGCAAAGCAGGAACATTGTCTTCATCGTGGATAATTGCCCAGCCCACGGTCAGGTTAAAAGACTCCAAGCCATCGCATTACAGGTCTTGCCAGCCAATGCAACGGCAGTGATCCAGCCAATGAACCAAAGGGTTATTCAGAACATTGAAGTTCATTACCGCAGACAATCATCGAATGCTGCATTGTGCAGACAGCGGGAAATACTACACCATAGATCTATTGGCAACCATCCACATTTTGGCTCGTGCTTCAGAGCAAGTGAAGGCAACAACAATGCACAAATGCTTTCATCATGCTGGCTTTCAAGTGCAAGAAGCAGTATCTGATGAAAAAAAAGCCCTGCTGATGCCGACATTGAGGCAGTATTTAGTGAGTTCATGCCCTCTGCCCCTTTCACGCTGCAGGACCACGAATCAATTTATGAAAATGTTCGTGCCTGTCGTGAAGAGGCTGTCGAAAAAATGATTGCCGAAGTGCAAGATGAGGATCAACCTTCAAGCGATGAATGTGATGACAGTATTGCCAGTGTAATGGTGCCACCAGACCGATCAGCAAAAGAGGCTGTTGAAATTGAAATTTTGCAGTGTTGTTTTGAACAATAGGCTTGTCCAGAATTTCTGGCTAGTTTGTCAGGCATGGGTGCGTACCTTGTGAAAAAATTACTCAAGCTTGACAAACAAAGCATCATTTGCTCCTTCTTTTCTCCTGCTCAACCTCATGAGTAAGGCGAGGTTTGTGCAATTTGAATAAAGGTTTGATTCACTAAATAAGTGTACTTTGCTTAAATGCAACTTCTGATATATGGAACAGTTTTGTTAATCCCCTCCGAGTTCCCTTTCAAAGGCGTCGACTTAAAATAATTTGGCGGATAATATCGTTGTTCTAAAGGTAGGTAAATAAAAGTATGTTGTTGGGTTTTTTCGACCGCGTCTGCTCTCTCCGTTTACTTCAAGAGCGTGACGGGGATCCCCACATCGAGACCCCGCACTGGCGCCCAACGTGGGGCTTTTGGAGCATCGGACGACAGTTTTTGCGGTTCGGTACAACCTTTTCTTCGAGCCAGGGAAGAGTAGGCCTAGGTTGCCTTGGGGGACTTTTATTGCTAACGTCAGCGGTGTGCTTTGTTGAGAGCGAGGAGATTGGTACAATAAAGCGAAATGCTGGGCCAGTTAGTATAACATAATGTGGAAATGTATGAGTGCACAAGGTTTTCGCAGGGGTGGGGGGTTGCACCTTGAAGTGATAGTTGGTTGCGCCTGCGTGTTTGTCTTCTCGCGCAATTATTGTTTTCTAATAGAAGTTCAGTTGTAAGTGGAGCGTTTTCCTGTCAAGTGCTTTTCCTTCTACCTTGTGCGCTTATATATTTCCACATTATGAGGAGATTCGTTTTTGTGACGTTTTTGAACTTGTTGGCACATTGAGTTTTAATTTTTTTCTGCCCATAGTGTTTTTTTCAATTTTGTGGTTTGTTTGCAAGAAGGTTGTTGAGTCGTTACGAGATCCATGTGGTCTGCATCCTTGGGGGAGCAAAGCTTAAAGCGCAAGGATTGTAGGCAAGGGCCTAAGCGACTGAGTACGGAAGCCTCGTGGGTGGTCTGATTTTCTGTAAATGGCTTTTTCTATCTCTTCGGATTCAGGGAGTCCGGCGTCATTGCTGTCTTGTCTTGCGGCTCAATGCTAGGGCGTCGTGACAGCATTCGGGATGGTGGGCGCTGATCGTTCGGTAAGCTGCTGTGTGCTGCGAGTGATAGGGCCACCTTACAGAGCGAATGTTCCCTTGCGGCTGTCTCTTCTGTGCCTAGGCCGGATGTTGAGTGGATGCCGGTTGTTGCCAAGCGACTCGTCAGGCCTAAGGCTCGGCGCAGCCGCCTGTTGTACGTTGCACAACTAAGTGGATCGTGGTGTTGAGGTGTAGCACTCTGCTTCCCTCCTTTTTTGTGATGCACGAGTTAGAAAATCGACTTTTGTATTACTTAAGTCGGGCGTCTCGGCCGCCGCCGATGTATTAGCTAGCAGTACTAACCATCGTACCACGTAGGCAAGGAGCCCGAAGCTCCCTTCCCTTTGTCCTACTGCCTTGTTCTGCCAAGTGTTTTGGAATGTACGCAGCGGGAGTGATGTGACCCGTGGCTGGCTGTCTTCAGCACATTCTCAGCGCCACTGGCCAGGAATGCGGTCATAAGGCCGGGCGATGGACATGCCTGGGACCTGTGCAACTGCCTGCAGCCCGGTGCCCTCCTGAGTGCTGGTCGCAACCAGAAAACGTGTCAGGGTGAACGACGGTTCCTCGCGTCGACGGCAACGTTACTGTTGCGGGCCCGGTACTGATGTGAAGTTGTCAAGCCGGACAGTGCAGCAGTGTCGACCACCGGCAGTGTCGTGATGCACGGACATTCATAAGGGACATGGGTTGTCATCTTTTGTTAGGACTTGTGCAGCTGTTTTCTTTCATGCTGCTGTTTTTTCGAGATATGATTTGAATTAACGTTGTGGGAATGTGGGGGTGCTTAAACCCCCTGTAAAGTTGTTTACGCCTCTTGACGAACATGTTTCTGTGCATGGGCCGCATTTCGGGTTTACAACTACCGAGCAGTAGGTGGCGTTGTGCTTACGAGCGTTTTTGATCACTATCATCATCATGGTTAGTGCGTAGTGCCGGCTTTGACACCTGGCGGAAAGCCTGGGTGGCGGCGCATGTGAGATGAGCGTTTCTCTTTGGCGTGTGGCGGCTGGTGCGAACATTTGTCTCTAGCGGTGGGTCTGCCGTAGGCGGCACCTCGGGCCGTCTGCGTTGGGCCCTCACGGTAAGTCAAGCGTTGGCGAAGCTGCCTTGAGTTTGTTGTGTTTGTTACGTTTCTCGAATGTTGTGTAATTTTGTGTAAGGTTGTTTTAGCATGTGGATCAGAATTGATGTATAATAATTTGGCTGACGATATTGCCGTTCTAAAGGTAGTTGAATAAAGGTGAGTTGTGTTTGTTCCCACCGCGTCTGCAGAGTGCGTTTACTCCAATAGCGTGGTGGTGCTCCCCCCATTGAGACCCATTACGCTACCATGTGGCACACCGTTTAGTATGGGAAGAAACCATAATTTTTCGTCTTTTATTGAAAACTGATTGTTTACGATCAGTTAGATAAGACTCAAAAATGGTAATGGCACACCTCTTGGTAATCCCGAGATAATTGCCACAGTAGAACTTTGCAATTTAAGCAATCGAATGCTTTACTAAAGTTAATGAAGGGCGCCAAGGTGAAAATCATTCTCTTGATATTTTCCATTACATATTCCTTGAGTGTGCGCAAAGCGGTTTCCGTTGACCTGCCTTAACGAAAATCGAACTGAGCATCAGGTAAAACACTGTGCCTATCAAAAGATTTTGAAACACCCGAAGGAAAAATATTTTCTAATGCTTGAAGGTTGAAATCGGTCGTTAACGTTACCTGTCATTTCTGTCACTTTCTTTAAAAAGGACAGTTAACCTACTCGTTCTTATATTTTCTGGGAAAATCCCACACTGTAAAGCCAGATTAAATATATGTGTTAAAGCTGGAGTAATCTATTATAAAACATACTTTACAGACTTTATCTGCATGTTATCTACATCGAGAGTTTTACTAGTTTCAGGTTCATAAAAGGGCTAAATACCTCATTTTCATTAGTGAGATATAAAAATAAGCTGTTTGATGTTGAAAAAAAACAATGAAGTACCTGGCGGACCTTATTGTGTCTTTTTTATTGTGTTTATTCTTGCAAAGTAGACGTTGAAATGATTAGCGAGTGCTAAACCCATGATTTTGGTTTTCGTGTGAGTTACCTTCTACGGCGGGCAGAATGCTTCTCGTGACCAAGAACCCCATTTATAATGCCCCACAAGACACAAGGATGTTTATCAGTGGCGTCTGCCAACAAACGCTCATGATAAGCATTTTAGGTACGTGTAGGTTTTGCATTCAGTTTGTTTCTATACTTTTTAAGCATTATCAGCACCTCAGACAAACGTGTAGCACGAGATCTGTGGTACAATTTACCTTTTTGTTATATCATTTTAAAAAGTTGCTGCGTAATGTAGGGCTTTCTCATCCTTCTAGCCTGTCTAACTTTCTTTAAAGTGAAATGTAGTTTGTAAATTTGCAGGAACGTAAAAATAAACTTCAAATACGCGAAATTTACATCACTTATTGTTTCCCCAATCACGAACGTTCCGTGATCGACAATATGTGAAGATGACTCTACATCGACGTCGCCTACAGCGCATCCTGCCAGCAGCCACTATCATCACCGTGAATGTATCCTGAAGCGGAAATTCGTGCCCTTCACCAGCTACAGCTGAACGTGCAAAATGCTGTAACTTCTATGAGTAAAACTCTCGAGGATCACCCATTTGGCTCGCAACAGGTAGAGCACACTACGTGTGCCCAACTAACCACGCTGGTAGACAGCCAGCCTGCCTGGCTGCATACATGCTCTCCTCAACCGGCCACCCAAGGTTTTTAAGCGACAGAATTTGACGCACCTTACTGTCCCTTGTCCATATCCAGTGCATTTCCTGTCGACACTAACATCCATTTTTACCAGCAACTGCTGCTCAAGGGCAACCGACTTAACACAGGGATGACGAACTTATCAGCAAAAGCAACGACGTTGTCTTCCGTGTGCCGCCACCGCTCAGGCCAGTACGGAAAGTTTTGACGTCAGATTCATCCACAGTCTGTCTCGCTATTGACTCGTTCTGTGTGCAAACGTCCTTTCAATGCTGTGCGCGTGCCGGAAACACCAACATCATCTAGTGCGGTCTGCGATGCGAAGATATTGGAACCACTAGCCCTCTTTCAAACCCCAAGTACGTTCAACACGCACAGTGGCGCTTGGGTTTAAGACTACGAAGACATCTATGTTCAATTGACTCTACCGTTATTGAGGTATCCTCCCACCTTCGCGACACTGCTTGTTCGGGTAAGCTGCACCGAAGCACACACAGCGGTCATAATCTTCGATTGGGCTTGTGGCTTGCCTATCAGATTTCCTCTCCTTCGTCCAGATTTCACACCTGTGTGCTTGACACAAAAAGCTGCTTCATGTGGGTGTGGGACTGATGGCGAAGCCGATGGCAACGTCCTAATGTGCATTGAAACTTCTTCGGACATCCGGATAAAGTCCGAACGTCCACGTCCTGAGCACGTGTCTATAGGACATTCGAAGGATACTAATATCGAAATAAACTTTTTCGTCCGTTTGGCATTCTCCTGAGGACGCCCTCGGTACATAACATTGAGAAGGTATTGTAAGTATATATATGCTCAGAGCTGGTAATTTTTTTATCCACTTTTCTTTCTTCTTTCTTCTTATTTTTTACATTCCATTTGGTTCTAATAACTTCCCCTGTACATTCCTTGGCATTACTGTCTGTTATATCTCATTAATGTTGTGTTAAAACACGGAAATACGAGCCCTTAGGTATACACTTCTCTCCCATATATATATATATATATATATATATATATATATATGGGAGAGAAGTGTATACCTAAGGGCTCGTATTTCCGTGTTTTAACATAATATTAATCGAGATCTAACAGACAGTAATGCCAAGGAATGTACAGGGGAAGTTATTGGAACCAACGGAATGTAAATAAGAAGAAAGAAAAGTGGATGAAAAAATAACCAGCCGTGAGCATAAATCGAACCTACGACCTTCGAATAACGCGAATCGAAGCATTGAACGCGTTATTCGAAGGTCGTAGGTTCGATTTCTGCTCACGGCTGGTTATTTTTTCATCCACTTTCCTTTCTTCTTATTTACATTTCATTAGTTCTAATAACTTCCCCTGTACATTCCTTGGCATTACTGTCTGTTAGATCTCATTTATTAAATATATATATATATATATATATATATATATATATATATATATATATATATATATAGAAGAATAACTACGGTTGCCGCAAGGTTATAAATATGAAATTAGATGCGCTTTCACATAACAACTGTATATTGTGCCGACGTTTCGACGGGAACGCCGTCTTTTTCAAGGCATAATACTATTTACACATGTTCCGTGTCTTCTTATAGCCTGTCGAGACAGGAGGGAAAGGATCAAAAGAAAAGTAAAAAAGGAAAAAAAAGAAATACTAGAGAGAGAGGGAAAAAAAGAAGAAACAGCGAAACGGGTGGACAAACATAAAATAAAATATAGAAAATCTAGGAGAAGAAGCAAGACCGACACGGCGTAATTAAAAAGGGGCAGCATCTCAACAGAGTAGGGCAGAGGTAGATGAGCAATGTCATCGTTGTCAACAAGACCTCCCCGCACCCACTCTTCCCCAAGTGGAAAGTGAGCCACCGTTCTTGTATTTCACCTTTCCGTGTAGTCCGCTGGCGGCTTGTTCCTCATTGAAGTTTAAGACAAGTTAATGGGGAGAGCTTAAGCGCTTCGAGTGCGTGCTGGTGGCGTCGGGAGGAATGAAAAAGCCGGTGATTGAGGCGCCGCCATCGATATTCATTATATGCAATGGCTCTTTGTCAGTGAAGGAACAGAATGCGCGTTAAATATTAAAGAAAAAAAAAGAACAGGGGGTGGGGAGGCTGTACGACATCCGGGACAGTCACCACACTGTAGCGGCTCACTGGGAAGACATGCGCGCATGTATGAAAAAGTTAACGAAACCACCTAGCTGTCAGCTCCTTGTCAGTGAAGGAACAGAATGTGCGTTAAAACTTAAAGAAGAAAAAAAAAGAAGAAAAGAAAAGGGGGGGGGGAAGCGTGCGACATCCGGGACCACTTATGTGTGCGTTCCGACTGTGCTTGATGAGGCAAATCATTTCTATGTTGTCAGATGCATAGGCCAAAAGCTTTGTTAGCGGGTAATATTACTGTCGTAATGAAACCGGACTGATTAGAGAGAAGCGTTTGCGTCTTTTAGCGGTCGTAACGCTGACAGAGTGCCTGGGTGTTCATTTATTTTGTATTTTATCGTGTTAATTTTGTAGATAAATTAAGATTCCCGTTGTTCCCGTTCTCTGATTGTTCGACAGTTGTTTTCTAGTAGTGTATCCCTGATGTCATCAAGGCAGTGGTCTTTTAATGTGCAGTGTTTTGAAAGTGGAAGGCCTGGCAAAGATCGTACATGTGCCCGATGGTTGTTGAGTCTAATTCTACACGGAGTGTCTGTATGGCCCACGTATTGCTTGTTACATACCCAACATTCCAGGAGATATATGACGTTGTCTGAGTCACAGTCTAGTGCACCTCTTATCATGTGCTTAAATTCCGAGTGGGTGCTTTTCGCCACTGTCGTTGTCTGCATGTGTTTGCATACCTTGCATCTGCTTTTTCCGCAAGAGTGACACCCAATTTGAGGTTTCACACCTTTCTTTGAATTTATTAAATGATCCTTTATATTTTTCGGTCATCTTGATGTACTCATTCTTGATATACTCATTGAGGTACTTTCTTGATGTACTCATTCGAGTTTACGATGGTGCGTTGGTAACTAACGTATACAGAAAACCTACGGACAGGCAACAATACCTGCACTTCAAAAGCTGCCACCCGCGACATTGCAAGACCAGCATTCCCTATTCCCAAGCACACAGATTCCGACGAATCACCTCCCACACCGAGAACTTCCACAAAAACAGCACACATATGCGCGAAGTACTTCTTAATCAAGCATGCCCGCCAGCTATCATCGATGACGCCATCAAAAAAGCTGAAATTCTGGACCGCCAGATTCTTCTCAATCACCAGAAAAACGCCGACCAACACCGCAACAAAAACTTGCTATCAACTTTCATGAGCAACCCACCGAACATAAACAAGTTCCTAAGAAAACACTTTAACATATTGAAACAGAGCGTGCGACTATCCGAAATTTTCACTTCTCCTCCTTGTGTTGTATACAGGCGGCCGAAAAATATAAAGAATCAACTAATAAATTCAAAAATAGGTGTAAAATCTCAAAATTGGGTATCACCCTTGCGGAAAAACAGATGCAAGCTATGCAAACACATGCAGACAACGACAGTGGCGAAAAGCACCCACACGGATTTTAGGCACGGGATAAGAGGTGCACTAGACTGTGACTCATACAACGTCATATACCTCCTGGAATGTGGGGTATGTAACAAGCAATACGCGGGCCAGACAGACACTCCGTTTAGAATTAGATTCAACAACCATCGGGCACATGTACGATCTCTGCCTGGCCTTCCACTTGCAAAACACTGCACACTAAAAGACCACAGCTTTGATGACATGAGGGTTACACTATTAGAAAACAAGTTTCGAACAATCAGAGAACGGGAACAACGGGAATCTTATTTTATCTACAAATTTAACACGATAAAATACGGAATAAATGAACACCCAGGCACTCTGTCAGCATTACAACCACTAAAAGACGCAAACGCTTCTCTCTAATCAGTCCGGTTTCATTACGACAATAATATTACCCGCTAACAAAGCTTTTGGCCTATGCATCTGACAACATAGAAATGATTTGCCTCATCAAGCACAGTCGGAGCGCACACATAAGTGGTCCCGGATGTCGCACGCCCCCCCCCCCCCCCCCCTTTTCTTTTCTTCTTTTTTTTTTCTTCTTTAAGTTTTAACGCACATTCTGTTCCTTCACTGACAAGGAGCTGACAGCTAGGTGGTTTCGTTAACTTTTTCATACGTGCTCGCATGTCTTCCCAGTGAGCCGCAACTGTGTGGTGACTGTCCCGGATGTCGTACAGTCTCCCCCTCCCTCCCCTGTTCTTCCTTTTTTTTCCTTCTTTAATTTTTAACCCACATTCTGTTCCTTCACTGACAAGGAGCCATTGCATATAATGAATATCGATGGCGGTGCCTCAATCACCGGCTTTTTCATTCCCCCCGACGCCACCAGCACGCACTCGAAGCGCTTCAGCCCTTCCCATTAACTTGTCCTAAACTTCAAAGAGGAACGAGCCGCCGGTGGACTACACGGAAAGGTGAAATACAAGAACGGCGGCTCACTTCCCACTTGGGGAAGAGTGGGTGCGGGGGAGGTATTGTTGACAACGATGACATTTCTCATCCACCTCTGCCCAACTCTGTTGAGATGCTGCCCCTTTCTAATTACGCCGTGTCGGTCTTGCTTCTTCTACGAGATTTTCTATATTTTATTTTATGTTTGTCGTCCCGTTTCACTGTTTCTTCTTCTTTTTTTTCTCTCTCTCTTGTCTTTCTTTTTTTTCTTTTTTACTTTTTTGACCCCTTCCCTCCTGCCTCGACAGGCCATAAGAAGACACGGAACATGTGTAAATAGTATTATGCCTTGAAAAAGACGGGGTTTCCGTCGAAACGTCCGCACAATAAACAGTTGTTATGTGAAATCGCATCTACTTTCATATATATATATATATATATATATATATATATATATATATATATATATATATATATATATATATATATATATGTCTGCATCAACAGTTGCATATTTTCGTGTCACAATATATGCATCCTTTGTCGTGGTTATTACCATTGCTGTTCATTTGTTCTTTCCGAATTGCGTTCACTGTGTATCTTCCATAGAAGCTTCAAATTTTGCGCGTTTAAAGTTCTACGTTTCTTTCTTCTTTAATAAATCAAATATTTATACGCTTTATATATTTATGTAGTTTATACCTACATATTCTCACATATATAAATGTTATAACAGAGCTGTTTAGAAAGCATTCAGAAAATTGGATGCGCAAATGCGGTGTGCGTCTGCGCGGCTGTAACCACTTTACTTAATATGGCATTCTTAGGCATGCTACCCGCTGCTCGACCGATGACGGAATCTTGAAGGGTTTTGTTTGAGACGATTTGTCTCCTGTGTGAAGTGTGCTTGCGTTCTGTGTTCGTGTTTTGTATTTTGCAAGTGCTGCTGATTACGAAGATGCGCTACACTTAAGCGAGGACAGGTGGCTTCGTATCGTGGAGCACTCGCCAGGTATGTATGAAGCACTCGCCAGGTATGGAGCACTCGACAGAGCGACATGAGAAGCCAAGTGATAAGACGGGACGCACATGCGCCCTTTCACAGGTGTCTCATCATGTCTCGTCACTAGCGACATGAGAAGCCAAGTGATAAGACGGCGACGAGACATAATGACACACCTGCCGAAAAGGCGCATGCGCGTCCCGTCTTATCACTTGGCTTCTGATGTCGCTCGTCCCGTCCCATCACTTGGCTTCTCATGTCGCTCAGTTGGACGCGGTTACGGCGCTCGTACCCAAAAAGAACTGGGTGTCGCTTTCTTTGCTCTATCGAACCTGTGCTCCATCGAATGTATACTTATTTCGACTCAAATGGGCATATCTAAGCTTAACTTTGCCTAACATGAAAACACTAAGCTGAGCTTGGCTAAACTAAACCTACTTGCGCCTGACCTATTTAGGTCATAAAGTGCTCGACTACATTTGATTAATTTCAACTACATTACCTTCGACTTAACTAAGCTCATTTAGGTGCAACTTGGATTAGCCCGACAAAGACAAGCTAGCCTGAGAAAACTTAATTTTGTGCGTTTGGCTTCGTCAGGTTGGGCGATGCTCGCTATGCTTACTTATCTTAATCAGCCAGTGTCGATATCACCATAACAACGCCAATAACAATAACGCCATTATTAATAACGCCAATAACAACGCCAGCCGAAGCTTGAACTGGCCCCATCACAGCCGCTACGTAAAAGAATGGCGCAAATTCCATCGAAGAACGAAAGCGACACCCAGTTGTCGTTTTGGGTACGAGCGCCGTAACCGCGTCCAACAGAGCGACATGAGAAGCCAAGGAAAAAGACGGGACGCGCATGCGCCCTTTCAGCAGGTGTCTCATCATGTCTCGTCACTAGATGGCACGTCGATGCATTCTGCCACGCGATCCCGTGGTCTGCACACTCTTGATCGCATCTGTACATACCACGTTTCTGGGGTCAGCACTTTGTTACCACCACGTTCACACTTTCCGTACGATGTGCATGATAAGTGAGCTTTTGTGTACGTGATGAGCCCGTTCGTCTGTAGCATTTCATCAGGGTAAAGGCGAAGTAGTGCAAACTTAAGCACTGTCGAGTTTTTTTTCCATGGAGTAAGCAGGGAGCACATGCACGCGCGGCGGGAATGCGGCAGCAGATTTGAGCTGAGTTGAGGCCGCGCCCGCCTCTGTTGGCAGTGGTGTTGGAGGGGGACCCTGTTCACGAGTGACCACTATTTTTGTTTATTAATTCTGGGGCGTTTGTTAGCTGTAGGCATTAATCATGGCTAGGGCGCGTAAGCGCGTCATATTTATTGTGCGCTATTGAAGTGAACATGCCTACGGCAGTTTGATACGCTGTACGTTCCATTTTAAACAGTCGCAGTATTGTTATCCATTATAGCTACTACCAGAGAAGTTTTTCCCTTGTGAGTGGCCGAATGTATGCCGGTGTATGCATCCACGCCGGAACGCGTCTTTATAAACTACCAACATACTCGAGTTGATGCGTGTTCGTGCGCAGCATGTTGAATCGTCTTGGGTAGGGCTCGCAAAGGTTGCCTTACACTAAGGTGTTTATGCACCTCGTTTAGTAAAATTCAAACTTGCGGTATACACTTGCAACATATATTGCCTAATCTGACCGCAACCCGTCCATTTTAAGCCATTCGTTTACCGTGAACTGCATTTTTGAATGAATATTTCATGCCTAAATTCGACCGAATTGCTATACCATACTGTGCGAGCACCAAGTCGGCCATCAGTTTAAACGTTCGAGCACCATCGATTTTACTCCGCTTGTTTCCACTATGTTAGGATTTTGTTATAATATTGTATGTGCCTCGCCCAACCTTGGTGTTGTAACCTTTCTAAACGTATTTAAACTTTTTTTCATTAGACAACCAGTGATGCTTAAGTGAGGGGTACTGCAATTTTAACCAGCCAGAACCATTGAAACTAATAACTATGATTTAGCAGTACAGAATAGTAATTTAGTTACATTTATTTCTGATATTATCGATATAATCTTTCAAATGTGAGCATCCTTAAGAAGGTTACAATAATTGCATTAGAAATCAACTTCATATTTTAATTTTATAAGTTACCTCCGATATACACTTGATGAAAGTGCATACCATCATGTGTGTGTTGTGGTATCATTGAACTTGCATATCAATGCAGTTTGCACGAGCACTGTTCAAGCTTGGTTTTGACACATCTGCGACGTGGAAATTGCACATTGTTTTATAAGGTTGCAACTGTGTTCGCCAAAAACATCAAGAAAGTTTTCCTTCTAACATCTATAATTTGTGTGCATCCTGATAGTTTTAGCCCATTATTCTAAATCATTTTAATTAGACTGAAAAATTCATTTTTGCCAAGAGACTCATGCCACTAACTTATTTGTGTGTGTGTTTTTATTACAGCCTATGCAGGCTCCTTTTGCAAAGTGAGTGTGAAAGAATCCCGGACAAGCCTGTCATCAATGGTAGTTCGTGGAAAAGTTGGCTGCAGATGTACAACGGCTGCACGTGGCTTCTGTTTCTATGGAAAGGGGACTTCACTGAGCCACCTCGTAGCTTTAATAAAGTAGCTCGCATGTTCAGCATGTTCAATATTAGGCCTTTTGTTTTTCTTTAAAAAAGTCAATGCTGTAAGTTGTGTGTGTAAAAGCCACCCTTGTAGATATCTAAGTGTTCAGGAGAACACAATGTGCAACAATAGTTATCACTGTCAGCCGAGCCGTTGAATAAGATTCAATAATGAACTTATCGAAAACTGCAGCAGGCCCCCATGCATGTATTAAAAATTTGAGCCAGTCACATTTTTACATAGGTTCAAAGAATTCTTGCATGCCTGTGCCTAGAAATCGTGCAAGAAAGTTAAGTTGTGGTTGCATCATTATGCATGCAGGACAGTGAGCACTAGCACACAGCTACTACTCCTTAATGGACCGCCTATAATCTTACTTAGGGTCGAAGCCATAGGCAAACAATATAATGTTCACCCTTTCACTACCGGCTGGTGATAGCTAGCAGTGACGGCTCGTGCCACCAGGGAGTAATATTTTGCTGATTCCCACTGCCTTGAATGTGTATTCATGGGTAGCACAGTTGGACTTTGGAGGGAGACACCTCGGAGCACAGACATGCTTGAAGAATTTTTTGAAGTGAAATTGTGTAGAAAACAACCGCCAGAAACTTTTCTATGGAAAGATCCCTACTTATTGCAGCCACCAAAATTTTGTTATTCTTAGTTTATTAGGCATCTGACAGCATTATTGTCTTACTTCGTGTCCCCCTGGACACATAACTCATCTAAAAAGGTGGTTTTCTATTCTTAGGGCTGAATTTTAATGCAAGCGCAAAGAACACCTCTGAATGTGCTAGCGCTGCTTCCTAAGTTTTTGCAACATATATTTTCTTGATAATCTACTCAGTAAGGTGTCCTCAAGACTTGTATGTCATGTTTTAATTTTTGTGTCATGTGTGATTAGTCAGTTTTAACGATGAACTTTTTGCGTTGTGATAACGCTGTAGTACGTCAATGATTTTATTTTCTTTTTATTATTGACTAAATATTTCATTTTATTAAGTTTTTGTAGCCTTCGTTTATTGTCTTCTGGAATTTATTGCCATAAGTGCATTCAAGCGACTTCCTACAGTCATACTTAATCATACCTAACTGTGTCAATACTTAACCGTGTGTGATATGTTACAGTGATACTTAACCAAGTTTGACATTGTTAGTGATAACTGACAGAAGGCATTCTGGAATATTGTAACTTAACTCCGGAAACTAAAGGGAGAATGGTGACATCTTTGGAACTATTGTGATAATTTCTTGCTTTATTTTGCGTGATATGTAATAAGTATAATAATTGCTGGGTTTCACGTGTTGAAAACCACAATATATGATTATCTAGGATACCATAACGAAGGACATGAGAAATTTAGGACACCTGGGAAGTGCACCCAGGTTTAATCTGACGTGTCTCAAGCCTCTCTCTTTAGAGGAAAATTGCGGCCATCATAGCCGGAGGGTGATTCTGCGGCCTTCAGTTCAGCAGTCAAGGGTTACATCAACTGTACTGCTGGTTGTAAACTGTGGTGTTGCTTTCAATGATGGATGCTAAGTACTGCAGTTTGGTGTCAACCAGGCATCTCTGCTAGTGCACTGATAACGCTTGTCACACTCGCAATTTACTTTGATATCACATTCCTGCTTCATTGCAATATTTATTGATTGTCACGTGAGTTATGCTTTGTAAGGTTGTATACATTTGTTATCAGCCTATAGAGCCCAACAAGTCACTGTGATATACTTTACATAACATACAACAGATGACTAATTTGGGTGCGCAGAGTTTATCTGAGTATACTCTCCATAGTGTTTCGAATGCCTTGAAAAACGCCTTCTGGTCAGAAACTACTGTCGTGATGAGTTTGTCACGTAAAAATTTGTTTTTGCGTTGTTTACAAATCATTGTACTCTCGTAAAAACTTGTTTTTGTGTTGTTTACAAATTATTGTACTCTAAATTACCTAGATAATTGTTGAAAAATTAAAAAACTTTACATTGATAGCGATATGTTCAAGCTTCATTCCGCGAAGGCTGATCTGGTAATGTTATTTGTCTTCAACCACCAGCTGATACACTTTATCTGTTGAAAAATTGTCTGTAAAATGCTCTAACTTGTACAATGTAAACTAAAATAAATAAATAATTTTGCTGTTTCACATGGTTGTTGATATACATTCCACTTACAACAGAACAGTCTCCATTATGCAGCACTATGCAGGCTATCAACTGGCCTAATTTCTGGTCTGCGTAAGGGTAAAATACTTATAGGATACATAAATACACACACTTGAGTAGACATAAACATCTTGGCAAAATTAAGAGAGTTGGAGGACACACTGGACGGTTACATAACAAATACCCACAGGACGGTCACAAATGGGACAAATACATGATGGACGCTATAAGGAGACGGAAAGTCAGCGGCCGAATCGGGAAATCTTGGAGACACATACAGTTTGTGTCTTCATGCTGCCTCGGGGAACCATACAGTACACTTGCAAGACATCACCGTTTTCGTAAAAATGGCAGACTTCTGGTTTTCAGTTCTTACGAAAGAAGCATGTGTTTGAGGACTATCATGCGTGCACGCAAAGGGTCCACCTTTAAACAAAAAAAATGTATTGGCATAAGTCATGACGCATTTCAATTATTGGCAGTTGCAATAAAGCTGTTTGCAATGCATAAAAACATGTTATTTTGTGTGAATTAATAAATGTGAAAAAGTTCGGAACGATGCAAGTCTCACTATAATTGGTAAGTTCTCATGGGAAGTGGTGTGCGAACTTCAGGAGATATCCATTGGGTAAATCAACCAACTTTATTGGACACATCGTTTGACGTTCACTTTTATTTACAATGCTTCATTGGTGCAGCTATTCATATAAATAGAAGAGGTGCGTTCCAAACACAAACACGGGTACAAATAAAACACAAATGCTGTTTGTCATGCCTCGTTGCCGCATGGAAGTGAACGAGACAAAACAAACACCATTTGTGTTTTGTTTGTTCTCGTGTTTGCACTGAACCTCCTCTATCATATATGACCAGCTCCACCAATCAAGCATTAAATATAAAAAGTAATGGTCGACTAGGTGTCCACTAATAGTTCGTAATTTACCAAATGCTTATTTAGTGGAGGTTCGATAATGAAAACATTAATACAATAAAACGGCCTATATGTCCGTCGAACATCCGCATATCTGCCATAAACACCCGCAGGACTCCCGCTGGATCGCCAATTTATATGTGCCTGAGAGTCCTGGGATGTCCGCTGGACGCCGATCGACAATTTGCGGACGACTAGTGGATCACTGAGACATCCGGATGCGGTTGTCGAGTGTACGTCCGTCAGTGTTTATATGCCCATTGCGGTTGCTTTGAAGTAATAGAGCCATTTTGTTAGACCGGCCGTTGATGTTGACGACCAGTGTTGACGGACGACGCTCCATAACAGCAGTAAGTGGGACAAGTTGGTAATAATTTATAATGTAACTGCGCAAAAAAATGGATGGAAATACGACAGGAGAGAAAAGGACATACAAGTGCAGACTATAAAATGAAGCTTCTAAGCAAAAAAGAGGCGATATATTGCCACGTTCTTGCTATAAAGCAGCCATCGCAGCAAAAAAAACCATCGCAGCCACTTCAGCATTTGCACCTTCCAACGCTGTTGCGGTTGCGATGGTTGGTGTGGCTACTTCCATCACCTTGTCGGCCAATGCGGCAAGTCTGTTAAGGTCCATGGTAGGCTGAAGCCAGAACCACCTGCACATTAGCCAGTATTCATAAAATGAACTCACACGTAACAGCGCGCGCCGTCAGTGAATCTCGCGTTTATATATATATATATATATATATATAAGGGAAAGAAGTGTATAACTAAGGGCTCGTTTTTCCGTGTTTTAACACAAGAATAATGAGATCTAACAGACAGTAATGCCAAGGAATGTACAGGGGAATTTATTATAACCAATGGAATCCACATAAAAAGAAAAAAATGGAAGAAAAAATAACCAGCCGTGAGCAGGAAGCGAACCTATGACCTTCGAGTAACTCGTTCGATGCTCTGACCACTGAGCTACCTCAGCGGCCTTCTCTCCATCCACCTTTTTGGGTTTATATGTGAATTTAGAAGTAGGAGTGACAGTCAGCGCCACCTATAAGCCAAGCGACGAGTGTGAAAACACCCTTTTATGCGCATGTTTGGCGTCACGTAGCACGTGAACTTATTATGAGCGGGCAGCTGATTAATAGTCCCTCGTATACAACCTGAAGACACCAAGTCTGCCAGTACGAGACCCTCGTTTAATGAAATAAGGGAAAGAAGTGTATACCTAAGGTCTCGTTTTTCCGTGTTTTAACAGAATATTAATGAGATCTAACAGACAGTAATGCCAAGGAATGTACAGGGGAATTTATTAAATTATTAGAACCAATGGAATGTAAATAAGGAGAAAGAAAAGTGGCTGAAAAAATAACCAGCCGTGAGCAGCTGCATATAAATATATATATATATATATATACAAAATAAGGGAAAGAAGTGTATACCTAAGGGCTCGTTTTTCCGTGTTTTTAACACAATAATAATGAGATATAACAGACAGTAATGCCAAGGAATGTACAGGGGAAGTTATTAACATTAATGGAATGTAAATAAGAAGAAAGAAAAGTGGATGAAAAAATTACCAACTGTTAGAAGGAATCGAACCTACGACCTTCGAATTACGCGTTCGATGCTCTAACCACTGAGCTATTACAGCGGCACTCCCTCCATCCACTTTTTTGGGGTTTATCTGTGAATTTAGAAGTAGGAGCGACAGTCAGCGCCATCTATAAGCCAAACAACGAGTGTGAAAACACTCTTATGCGCATGTTTGGCGTCACGTAGCACGTGAACTTATTATGAGCGGGCAGCTGATTAATTGTCCCTCTTATACAACCTAAACACACCAAGTCTGCCAGTACGAGACCCTCGTTCAATGAAAATAAGGGAAAGAAGTGTATACCTAAGGGCTCGTTTTTCCGTGTTTTTAACACAATAATAATGAGATATAACAGACAGTAATGCCAAGGAATGTACAGGGGAAGTTATTAACATTAATGGAATGTAAATAAGAAGAAAGAAAAGTGGATGAAAAAATTACCAACTGTAAGCAGGAATCGAACCTACGACCTTCGAATTACGCGTTCGATGCTCTAACCACTGAGCTATTACAGCGGCACTCCCTCCATCCACTTTTTTTGGGTTTATCTGTGAATTTAGAAGTAGGAGCGACAGTCAGCGCCATCTATAAGCCAAACAACGAGTGTGAAAACACTCTTATGCGCATGTTTGGCGTCACGTAGCACGTGAACTTATTATGAGCGGGCAGCTGATTAATTGTCCCTCTTATACAACCTAAACACACCAAGTCTGCCAGTACGAGACCCTCGTTCAATGAAAATAAGGGAAAGAAGTGTATACCTAAGGGCTCGTTTTTCCGTGTTTTTAACACAATAATAATGAGATATAACAGACAGTAATGCCAAGGAATGTACAGGGGAAGTTATTAACATTAATGGAATGTAAATAAGAAGAAAGAAAAGTGGATGAAAAAATTACCAACTGTAAGCAGGAATCGAACCTACGACCTTCGAATTACGCGTTCGATGCTCTAACCACTGAGCTATTACAGCGGCACTCCCTCCATCCACTTTTTTTGGGTTTATCTGTGAATTTAGAAGTAGGAGCGACAGTCAGCGCCATCTATAAGCCAAACAACGAGTGTGAAAACACTCTTATGCGCATGTTTGGCGTCACGTAGCACGTGAACTTATTATGAGCGGGCAGCTGATTAATTGTCCCTCTTATACAACCTAAACACACCAAGTCTGCCAGTACGAGACCCTCGTTCAATGAAAATAAGGGAAAGAAGTGTATACCTAAGGGCTCGTTTTTCCGTGTTTTTAACACAATAATAATGAGATATAACAGACAGTAATGCCAAGGAATGTACAGGGGAAGTTATTAACATTAATGGAATGTAAATAAGAAGAAAGAAAAGTGGATGAAAAAATTACCAACTGTAAGCAGGAATCGAACCTACGACCTTCGAATTACGCGTTCGATGCTCTAACCACTGAGCTATTACAGCGGCACTCCCTCCATCCACTTTTTTTGGGTTTATCTGTGAATTTAGAAGTAGGAGCGACAGTCAGCGCCATCTATATATATATATATACATACATATACATATATATATATATATATATATATATATATATATATATATATATATATATATATATATATATATATATATATATATATGAGCAGCTGCTTTATTCGACGAAGTAATTGACTGGGGCGTCACTCGCTTAGCTCTGTAGCAGAACGAACGAAGCTGCCGGATGCGAGAACACGTGAAACTGCTGAGCGCAGAAGCGTCTTCTTGGGATCGTCATAGGCATCCTCAGAAAGAAGGGTGCTTAACAAATGCACTACTTTGTAGATGATGTTTGGCGAGAGTGCTACAAGGTAGTGGAACTTCATAGCATCGTAGCATGGGAACGTTTACTAAAAACTTGAAATTGCTATACCGCCTGAAAAAACCGCACCAACAAATGCTAGTCCCAGTACTGAAGAAGGCGCATAGCGATGGCCAAGTAGGATGGTTCACGACGTTGTTCGGGAAGAATATGATGTCGAGAATCAGTACTGTCAGTCTGTTTGAAGCAGCGTATTTGCATATGAACACTAAAGGCAAGATACAAAGCAGCTCTATTGGCAAACTTGCTTTGTGAGATGACAGGTCGGCTGTAATATATTTTTTCGATTTCTCAGAGACTATGGCCCCATTTGTTTTATTTTCTGGTTTATGATACCCTACTTGCACTTGCATGTCATATATACAATGTTAAAAGCGGCTGATTTGCACTTTTTTCTTCCCCCATCCACAACACTACATGCCCACCTGGGGCTGAGGTGCCACTGCATTGGTTGACGACGATGGTCGGGCAGTGCTAGTCGCGGTCGGCTTCCCGTCGGAGGCCGGCGTGAACACAATCACGGTGCCATCCACTGTTGTGCGGAAATTCAGGAAGCCGCGCACAGTGACTGTGGGCAGCGCTGTGTGCGCCTGCTGTGTCAGCGCCTCCGCACGGCCACCCTTGTAGACGGGACCGGCGGCGGTCTCCTCGCACCTCGCCATGCTCGCTCCTGCGCCAGTTTCACCAACATCCCAAGTTAAAGCAAGTATACATCAATAATGTTTCACGCTTTTGACGAAATCAGTAAGCGAGAATTATTTGTCATGTCGTTCGTTTGGGCAATTACGTCAATTGTGAACGTAAAAGCATATGTTTATTGGGAATGGCGGCGCGCCACGCAATCCAAGATGGCTGCCGGAGAATGACCGATAAATGAACTCGCATAAGAAAAATAGGACGCACGGACGTACGCCACGTGCCGCTTTCACCGGATGAACTCTTGATCGTCGAATAAATGTATATTTTACCAAAGTACCTTCCCAAACGTTAGGAACTACAAAATGTTCGCTACCTCATCTCTTGCCACAGTGCGAAAAGTGGTGGTGTCAGCTGATCGACCCTGCATCAACGACGTCTTGCGCAATCCTGCACGTGCTACAGAAAACTGCGCGAACTTCAATTGACGTGTAAACTGAACCGCACTTCGAGATAATTTATGCCGGGCCTGCCTGAGGGATTTGCCACAGTAGGACCACTAGCGAGTAGCGTGCCGTCGCGGCTGCACGGGACAGAATGCTTAACGTACCGGTGGTTTGCAAATATATCACGGCGTCTTCATTACTTGCGCTGTAAGCACTATGGAGTTGTTTCTTTAATGAAACACGAGCATTTAACCTCCCACGAAGTAGCACTTGGGTCGCAGACTCTAACAGTGAGCACTCCGCTGCACTCGGAGGTTCCATCAGCGCTATCGCAACAAAGATATCGAAACGAATAGTTTTCGCAACGTCACGATCGTGAAAATTCGTGGAACAACAAACAACGTAGTTTGGTCAGTACAGGTGTGTACTGACGGAACACACCATTTGAGAACGCGCCCTGACTTCTGCAACGCGCCTTTTACGTCCATTCAATTAAAAGGCCACTCCCCAGGCTCATACCAAATTTTAGTCAAACCGTGGAAGTTGTTGGGTGTCCGATGAGGAACATTTTGCCACAAAAATTTTTTGAATTGGTTCATTACGAGCTCAGGAAACAGCTTTTTAGAAGCGAAGGTGCTACAAGGTAGCCTGCAATACTTTTCGCGTACATATAAAAGCACTTACCAATTCTATACGTACGTAAACAAGGTGAGTTTCAACTGCAAAGGTCAGATGATAACATTTAATTATCCAACGTGGCTGCAGAAATTGTTGCGAAGCTGATGTGTGTACTCTGCGGGCTATAATCAAAAGCGCAAGTTTTCACATATTTTCAGGAAAACTTCGCGTCTCGCAAGAATGGATCAGATTTACCACGTCACGGACGGTCTAGTATTTCACTGATGCACGAATTATGCAAAGTGATTTGTGTTCGTTTCTTGCCAACGCGTTAACAGTAGTTCGGTGCTGATGCTAGCAATGGCGAACAAGGGAATGAGTCAGTATATTTACTCTAAGAAGAGAGCGTCTGCCTACTCATGACCCACGAGAGGACGCGCCTGAATTCCGCTAGGCGACGCGATAGTCTATAAACAGATGGGCAACTACAGGGGATTTTTTATTCAGAAATGCAAATAGAAATCACTACCAAACAAATTGAGAAAGTAATCACTGAGGATAATAAAACACTGTGGACGTACAAGAATCAAATTAAACTGTTTGAGCTCGAGCTTGCAAAGGCACGTAACAAGTCACTCCGAAAAAGGAGACACAAAAACAAGAGTTGGTGGGAAGAGGATGTTAAGAGAGCCATAGCAAAACTTCACGAAGTCTATGGATCACAGACATGCCAAGCAGCGGAGTGAACCAACAGATGATGTTGAAAGAAAATGAGACATCTTTCTAAGTTGTAGAAGGGAAGCATCCATTCTGATCAATAAAATATTACAACAAAAGGGGCTCAGTGGCTGGCAGAAGTACATAAAACGGATAAGGGGCAGCTGAAAAATTTTAGAACTGTCTAAAATTCCTTAGTAAAGAGACAAGCCTAGAGCAGAGGTTTATAACTATCTGGTGTATTTCCAAAGCAGTTAAAAGTGGCAAAAGTCAATGCAGAACATAAAGGTGGTGATATCAATACTTTAGCGAACTATCAAACTATATCCGTGCTTCCAACAATATCAAAAATATTTGAAGGGGTTATTTATGATAGACTTGCATCCTTTTTTGATAAGCATCAAATAATAACAAAAAGTCAGTATGGTTTTCAAAAAAATAAATCAACAGAACAAGCTCTACTGTATATCAAAGATAAGATAATCGAAAATATAGAAAACAAAAAATATACTCTTGGGCTCTTTCTCGATCTTCAAAAAGCATTTGACTCCATACAATTCAAATCATTGATTCATAAATTATCAAGTTATGGGGTGCGTGGAGTTGTATTACAACTGTTTAAAGGTTACCTTGAAGATCGTTATCAATATGTACAACTGAATACCACTATTTCTGCAAAGATAAAATTACACCAAGGAGTCCCCCAAGGGTCTTTACTGGGGCCATTATTGTTCCTTGCCTATATAGATGATATTGTCGATATACCTCATTCTCCTGAACTTATAATGTACGCTGACGATACGAATGTTTTCTTTTCATCAGACAATCTACTATCGCTTGAGGTCAGTGTAAATAATTATCTAAGCAATCTTTCAAATTGGTTAAGGCAAAATGGACTGCGCTTGAATACAAAAAAAACAACCTGTATGATATTCCGACCTATAAACAAACCAATTAGTAACATAGCTGTAAAATTCGAAGGAAATTGCATCGCACAAGTTAGGGAACAAAAGTTTCTTTGTGTATGGTTTCAGGAGGAATTAAACTGGAACACACATGTAAATCATCTGATCACCGCATTAGCGCGAATAGTTGGTTGTTTTTAGAACAATGCACTTAATCCCATTGAGATTAAAAATAAGTATGTAGTATGCATTCTTCCGTTCTAAAGTAACTTGTGGGATGTTAGTCTGGGGAACGACATCACAATGAAATTACCATAAGTTAATAACTATACAAAAGAAAATATTGCGCTCCTCTGAAAAATACAGGGGGAATCTACAAGACTTGCGCACTGCTTCACTATTCATTAAACATCCCATACATTAAACATCCATACATAATTGTTCAATTATATCATTTTAAATTGCTTCAGTTAATACAAAAGACTAAGCTATATGAAGAAAGTTGCACCGAAAGACCACATTACAGTCTGCGAGAACAAAAGAAACAAGCTCCTAGAACAAGAACCAAGTATGGAAAACAAAGTGTTGCTTACCAGGTACCCCAGGTTTTAAATACCCTTGCAGATCAATTGAACTTTAGGGCTAGTAGTGCGACTTTCAAGAAACAAATAAAGAACTTATTCATAACCACCGGTCTACACTACCAAAACTACGTAATGAAGTCTCATGCCTCTGCAAATGCTTAAATTGTTCATAAAATTCTATGTCAATTATACGAGTGTATACAGCGCAATTCATTGTATGCGCATGCATTTTGTGTCTGTTTTTGAGTTGTTTCATTGATATCGTTTAGTTGTGAATTTTTACGAGAGTGACCTCTAATGCTTAAAATGTGTTATGTAAACTTCTTATGCTATTTATGTTTGAATTTTGTGTGTACAATTGCAGGTTGCTTGAAACCAATGTATTGAATATATACATTGTTTGTCAGTGCTGATGTCTAAGCTTTGCACTGTCACGGACTGCAGAGGGACAAGGGCCTTTGTCAGGCTGTTAGCCTTTAGCCCCATGCCCCTGCAGTGAGCTCTGTATCCGGCTTACTGTAAATAAAAGTACTACTACTACTACTACTACTACTACAGCTCAAGGTGTTATGCTGGAAGGGGACGAAGCAATTCACTATATACAATAAGGATGACAGAAAAATTTAAACAAGCAGGTGCCTTTACACCTTAATAGACAAGGATGGATGGAGTGGCGCAGTTGTTTCATTTTCACAACAAAAGTGGGAAAGGGCTGAGAAAAGGGTTCCTAGCAGAACATCAACCGGTCCTGACGGCATCCCAATTATGCTGATAAAGGAATTGGGTCCCAAGTTTAGGCAAACTTTAAAAGAGGGAGTGAGCAAAAAAAAATAATCAATGATGAAGTCCCTGGTGGGCGGAAACTTAGCAGGATGAGCATAATCTATAAAGGAAAAGGGGCAAAAACTGACATAACCAACTACCGTCTTGTAACAGTGACATCAGTGGTTTACAAGCTGGTGATGCATATTTTAAAGGAAAGACGGCAGGCATGAATAGAGAATGAGAGGTTGCTGTGGAAACTGTATGGGTTTTGGATACAAAGGAGGTTGGAAGACAATCTGTTCTGACTGACACAGTGCATCGAAAAAAAGGTAGAAAAGAAACACAGGCCCCTGTGTAGAGCATATTTTTGAATATCAAGAGAGCGTGCGATAGTGTGGTTCAAGGAGACCTGTGGCGAATACTAGATGTGGAAAATAGAGTCACTAAGCTTTTAAAACATATCTATAAAGTGACAAGGTAGCTATAAAATGAGAAAAACAGGTATCCGAGCCCACAGAGATGAAATGGGGGCTTAGGCAGTGGTGGGCGCTATCACTCTTGGTATTTATAATGTACCTACAAGAAATAAAGAATACATTTGACGGGAATGGAGTTGGCTACAGCTTCTCTTTCGTCAAACAAGGAAAACTCATTGAACAGGCATTACCAGCATTGATGTACGCAGATGATATAGTGCTAATGGCCGACAACGAGGAAGATTTGCAGGGATTGATAGACATCTGCGGTAATGTGGGAGATAAGTTAGATTGGAGATTCAGTAAGAAAAAATTAGCCCTCTTGAACTTTAATGATAATGAAGGTAGTAAGCATAGGATACAGGAGGTTGCGCTAGAAGCAACAAATAAATACAAATTTCTGGGTGCATGGATAAGCAATGTGACCGAGCACCTAAGGAAACACGAAATATACGCAACGACTAAGGTAACAGGATTGCAGCGGAGATGTTTTATAGGGCACTGTGGAATTAGAATAAGTATGATGTTGTGTAAGAAATATGAAAAGGGGTCATGGTTCCTGGTCTGACGTTCAGCATTGCGGTCTTGTGCATAAGATCAGAAGTTGAAGCAAGATTAGAAACTAAGCAACGTGGAATAGGTAGGCTTGCTTTAGGAGTTCACGGGAATACACCAAATCAGGGAGTACAAGGTAATGTGGTATGGTCATCATTCGAGGGCAGGCAAGCTAGCAGCAAGATAAAGTTTGAGAAGTGCGATTGAGAGAAATAGAGGAGCGTGGAGCTAGGAAGGTCTTCAGCAATCTATAAATGAGGAATGTCGATACAGAATGGAAGAAACAAACCAGAAAATTGACGGCTAAATACTTCGAAAACAGCAGAGGACCAAACCAAAAAGAACTATTGGTTAAGAAGGTGAAGGAAACGCAAATCGACACGTTGAGAATAGGCATCTATAAAAAGTAGGCACTAGAGATATCATCATCATCATCAGCCTTACTACGTCCACTGCAGGACAAAGGGCTCTCCCATGTTCCGCCAGTTAACCCGGTCCTGCGCTTGCTGCTGCCAATTTATACCCGACAACTTCTTAATCTCATTTCCCACCTAACCTTCTGTCTCCCTCTAACCCGCTTTCCTTCTCTGGGAATCCAGTTAGTTACCCTTAACGACCAGCGGTTATCCTGTCTACGCGCTACATGCCCGGCCCATGTCCATTTTTTCTTTTTGATTTCAGCTATGATATCCTTAACCCCCGTTTGTTCCCTAATGCACTCTGGTCTCTTCTTCTCCCTCAAGGTTACACCTACTATTTTTCTTTCCATTGCTCGCTGCGTCGTCCTTAATTTAAGCTGAACCCTCTTTGTAAGTCTCCAGGTTTTTGCTCCATAGCTAAGTACCGGCAAGATACAGCTCTTATATACCTCTCTCTTCAGGGATAGTGGCAATCTATCTATCATAATTTGAGAGTGCTTGCCAAAGGTTCTCCACCCCATTCTTATTCTTCTAGTTACTTCAATCTCGTGGTTCGGCTCCACGGTTATTACCTGCCCTAAGTAGACATAGTCTTTTACAACTTGAAGCGCACTATCACCTATATCGAAGCGCTGCTCTTTTCCGAGGTTGTTGTACATTACTTTCGTTTTCTACAGATTCATTTTAAGACCTACCTTTCTGCTCTTCTTATCTAACTCCGTAATCATGAGTTGCAATTCGTCCCCTGAGTTACTCAGCAATGCAATGTCATCGACGAAGCGCAGGTTACTAAGGTACTCTCCATTAACTCTTATCCCTAACTGTTTCCATTCTAGGGATCTGAAAACCTCCTGTAAGCACGCGGTAAATAGAATTGGAGAGATTACGTTCCCCTGCTTTACACTCCTCTTGATTGGTAGTCTATTGCTTTTTTTAAGAAGCACCATGGTAGCAGTTGATCCCCAGTAGATTTCTTCCAGGATGTTTATATATACTTCATCGACGCCCTGATTCCGCAGTGTCTGCATGACTGCTGATATTTCTACTGAATCAAACGCCTTCTCGTAATCTATGAAGGCTATGTATAGTGGTTGGTTATATTGTGAGCATTTTTCTATTACCTGATTGATAATATGAATGTGGTCGATTGTGGAGTAGTCAGTTCGAAATCCTGCTTCTTCCTTTGGTTGATTGGATTCTAATGTTTTCTTTACTCTGTTAGCAATTACTTTTATAATTATCTTGTATACTACAGAGAGAACGCTATCAGCCTGTATTTCTTCATGTCTTTGTCATCTCCTTTCTTATGTATTAAGATGATGTTAGCGTTCTTCCAAGACTCTGGTACTCTTCCCGTCAGGAGATACCTCGTAAACAGGGTGGCTAGTTTTTCTAACACAATCTGTCCTCCATATTTCAGCAGATCTGATGTTACCCGATCCTCACCAGCAGCTTTGCCTCTTTGCATGCTCTCCAAAGCTTTTCTGACTTCTTCTATCATTACTGGTGGGATGTCATCTGGGGGACTGCTAGTTCTTATAGTATTCAAGTCGTGGTTGTCCCGGCTACTGTACAGATCTCATTGGGCGCTGCGGCTGTACCAGCATGAGGACCGTCCGTAATCCATTCGTGTTTCTTCTCCAGATCATCAACCTTCTGCCGCCAGTTCCTGCCGGGTGCTCGGGGAGCTGCGAAACGGCATCTGCGCAAGCCTGTGATTCTCCTATCTGGCGCGTGCCTGATCTGCGAGTATCAACGCCCTGGGACAGCCTGCGTCATGGCCAAGTGACTGCCTGTGCCGTGGATGACTGGCAGGTGGCAGCACCATGCAACTCAACTATAAGTTCACGTCCAGCGGCCATCTCGACCATTGGGCGCGGCGGCTGTACCAGCATGAGGACCGTCCGTAACCCATTCGTGTTTCTTCTCCAGATCATCAACTTTCTGCCGCCAGTTCGTGCCGGATGCTCAGGGAGCAGCGAAACAACATCTGCGCATGCCTGCGATGCTCCTATCTTGCGCGTGCCTGATCTGCGAGTATCAACGCCCTGGGACAGCCTGCGTCGTGGCCAAGCGACTAACTGTGCCGTGGATGACTGGCAGGTGGCAGCACCATGCAACTCAACTATAAGTTCACGTCCAGCGGCCATCTCGACCATTGGGCGCGGCGGCTGTACCAGCATGAGGACCGTCCGTAACCCATTCGTGTTTCTTCTCCAGATCATCAACTTTCTGCCGCCAGTTCGTGCCGGATGCTCAGGGAGCTGCGAAACAACATCTGCGCATGCCTGCGATGCTCCTATCTTGCGCGTGCCTGATGTGCGAGTATCAACGCCCTGGGACAGCCTGCGTCGTGGCCAAGCGACTAACTGTGCCGTGGATGACTGGCAGGTGGCAGCACCATGCAACTCAACTATAAGTTCACGTCCAGCGGCCATCTCGACCATTGGGCGCGGCGGCTGTACCAGCATGAGGACCGTCCGTAATCCATTCGTGTTTCTTCTCCAGGTGAGAAAACATTATGGGAAATGTGTCTGCTATGACGATTCATTTTTGCTGGTGCTGCCATGCCCATGGTTGTGCTGTTTGTTGTGACACGCAGAAATTGTACTTGGGAAGTTATTGTTACCCTGTGGGAATATTGAGATGAACCCGGGCCCTGACCTGGAGCGAATTTTTAAAATGCTGGAAGCTATTGTGGTAGATGTTAAAAAAATTAAGGAGAAGCAACTGTCAGAGATTGAGAAGAAGCTAGATACTTTATCTGGGCTCGAAAGAAAGGTAAATGCCGGTCAGAAACAGTTGTAGACTTTGACACAAACAATTACTGTTCTGGAAACAAAAATTGAGCACCTAAAAAATCATAGTCGGCGATCCAATTTATTGTTTACGGTCTTCCTGAGACAGTAAATGAAAACAACGAAACTTTTGAAAACGCCGTCAACAAAGGCATTTTAGGTGACATCATGGAGCTAGAACCTGTCAACATAGAGCGCATTCATCACATAGGTAGACCTCAAGCCGGCAAAGTTAGGCCTGTAATTTTTAAGTTGCTTGATTGGCTAGACAAGACTAAAATACTAAAGAAAAGATCTAAACTTAAAAACACAACATTGGTTATCGGTGAAGAATTTCCCCAAGAATAGGAGACATTATAAAAAAGCTTTGGACAAGTGCCAAAGCAAACCGAGATAATAACGAAAGAGTAAACTTGGTCTTTGACAAGCTGTACATAAATAACCGAGCATTTGTCTTGGACTAAGAAAAGGGAGAAAGAATACCGCTTGAAAAAAAAAAAAAAACCACGGAAGCAGCAATCGTCCTATAACCAGACGATATGCCCAGCCACTTATCAAGACTTATGAGGACATTCTACGATTTCTTCGTGGATTTGGTCAACAAATAGTAAACATTCCAATATTCGCGTGTAGCGCTCAGAACAAAACTGTCTCCGATTGGATAAGGGGAATGTCCGAAGCATAAACAACAAGACTGAACTTATGGAAATTGCCTTACTTGAATATGACCCTCATGTGGTGGTTGTGTCTGAGACATGGTTGCGCCCTGAAATAGCTGACGATTACGTATTTCCACCATCGTATAAAGTGTTTAGGAAAGACAGAGCTACAAGGGGTGGTGGAATAGCCGTCCTTGTGAAAGACACAATACAGGCTACAATTATCGCGAGTGTCGATGAACTAGAGTGTGTATGCATCAAACTGTCTTGTTAGAGCCATAGTTTTATTTTATATGCCGTATACAGACCCCCTGAGGGTACGTTTGAATGCATGGCAAAATTACGTGAACATATGTCCCAGTTTCGCAACCAGAAAATTTTATTAGCTGGTGATTTTAACCTACCTTCTGTTGACTGGGAACGCTTTACGACGGGGCCCTTGAACAAAAAAGAGACGGAGGCTTTGTTCGACGTCATGCTTACTCATAACCTGATGCAAGTTCTGAAAGAGCCAACCCGTGTGCATGGGTCCAGTAGTTCCATTCTTGATTTGGTATTTATAAGCCTAAAACTAGAGCAGCACACTGTTTCCGTGGAACAGGGCCTGTCTGATCACAACTTGGTTAGTGTATCCGTTCCCCTTACCAGATGCACGAGCGATAAAAAATCATCGGTTCGTTGTTTCAAAGATTACTCACGAGCAGATGACGTATCTGTGATAGACTACATGGAATCGTGTTTTGCCGTACTTGATGCTGAAGATGTCGGAACAATGTGGAACCGATTTAAAGCAATGTGTTACCATTGCATAGACAACTTTATTTCGAATAAACGTAAGAAGGTTCATAGAAAACTCCTTGGATTACGCGCGATATTATTCATTTAAAGCGAAACATAAAGCGATTACGGAAAAAGCAAGCGCAGACTAGTGCTCTTTTAACCATCAAGATCAGCCTTGCACGGGCCGTACCCTCCACTAAAGATCGCTACTTTATGACACTGCTGCCCAATTTCATAAAAAACGACCCAAGTAAATTCTGGAATTATATTGCTGACAAACACTTTTTGTGTGGCCGTACACAGTTTGTTGCAGCCAACTCGTATAATTCCCCAGAATGTTCTGTTAATTCGGGCGTACCCCAAGGCTCAGTCCTGGTCCTCCTCTTATTTTTAATTTACATCAATGACCTCACTGATTGCGTTTCATCAAACATACACCTGTTCGCTGACGACTGTGTGATAATTAGTGAAATTAATGACACAAGCGATGTTAGTATTTAACAAAACGACCTTAACGCTATTTCAAACTGGTGCAGTCTTTGGCTAATGAACCTCAATATTAAATAGTGTAAAGTTTTACGCGTATGTCGAACTTCAACCACTCCCACCTCGTACCATCTTAATAATGTTCTACTCGATTGTGTTTCATCCTAACGGTACTTATGTGTGCACATTACTTCTTGCCTGGCCTGGTTTGTTCACATAAGCAACATTATTAACAATGCAAACCGTATGTTAGGCTATCTTCGTCGCAATTTTTCTTCTTCACCTGCTTCTCTAAAACTACTTATGTATAAGAACTTGGTTAGAAGTAAATTAGAATATGCTGCTTCAGTTTGGGGTGCCAGCATGGTTTATTTGATTAAAGCCCTCGAACTGGTCCAAAATAACTCTGCCCGGTTTATCCTACACGATTACGATCGAACAGCAAGCGTTACAGCTATGAAAAACTCGTTGCAGCTGACTTCCCTTTCTTCTCGTCGTAAGTTTTTTCGCCTGTGCCTTTTTCATAAAATCTTCCATAACAGCCCCCACCTTCGTGCTAATCTTTTTCTTTCACCGTTCTACGTGTCCTCTCGCATCGATCATGCGCACAAAGTTGGTATACCGATATGCCAAACAAGATCGTGCAGAATCCTTTGTCACACGCACCAGCAAAGACTGGAACCAGCTTCATGGAGCGACTGCTGCGATTACTGATTATCAGCTGTTTCGCGCTGCACTAACAAACATTGTAAATTGAGGTTACTTATGACGTGTGCCTTTTTCGTTTTTTTGTTTATGTTCTTGCGTGTTCTGATGTGTTTTGTAGCAAGAATTGTATACTTAGATTATTTAAAATATGTACACTAGATCTCTTTTGTTCTGCTTTTGTGTCCTAACTTTGTTATCAGCTAAAATTGATTATTCAGCAAACGTTGAATTCTGTACTCCCCTTTACTCTCCTTCTGAATCCATTGTTTGTAAACCCACTCCCCTCTTCAATGCCTCTGGCCCTGAGGGTACAATAAATAAATAAATAAATAAATAAATAAATAAATAAATAAAAGGAAACCCGTGATAGAAATAGCTATTGAGGGCGTGATTGTTACTGACCAGAAAGCGGTGGCTGAGCATTTTAATACGTATTTTCAAAGTGTGTTTTCTGGTTACAGTACATTCGTACCAAGCGATAAAGTTTTTGATCCATCTGAAGCATTTTTGTGCCTTACTCTGGCGTATTCGCGATGTTTTCAAACCTTAAGTCCAAAACATCGTCTGGACCAAATGATCTGCCAAATCTGTTTCTAAAAAGTTATGCAAAACGTCGTAAATTTCCTGTATAAATTTTTTTGTGTTTCATTGTTGTCATCAAAGTTACCAGGTGACTGGAAGGCCGCTCGGATTAGTCCCATATACAAAAAAGGGAACCGTCTTTCTCCTCAAAATTATCGTCCTATATCTCTAACGTCATTCTGCTGTAAATTATTTGAACATATTATTGCCCCCCCCCCCCAAATAGTAAATTTTTTGGACCAACATTCTATTTTGACAGAATTACAACACAGGTTTAGAAAGGGATATTCAACAGTAACGCAATTGGTTACAGTAATCCAATAATTTGCACTAAATCTTGATAACAATAGGCAAACTGACAATTTTTTTTAGATTTCAGTAAGGCGTTTGACAGAGTACCTCACGATAAACTGATTCAAAAACTTAAGCGGATTGGGCTTTCAGACATTCTCGTAAACTTGATTGCCGAATATTTTACTAACCGGTCACAGTTTGTTGCCATTAATGACCACCGTTCACCATCTCTTCATGTCTCATCATGTGTGCCCCAGGGAAGTGTACTGGGGCTATTGATTTTTTTCAGTTACATCAACAATATTGTCAATGCCATAACACCTACAGTACAAATTAGATAATTTGCCGATGATTGTGTTTTGTTTCGTGATATTCACTCTGTTCATGATCAAAACAAACTTAACACAAATCTTTCCAATATAGATCAGTGGCGTAATGAATAGGGAATGACCCTCAACGTGGACAAAAGTGTCTGTATGCGTCTGACACGTCAAAAAAAAAATTCGCTTGACTACATTTACAAACTAGGGCCGTCATCCCTGAAAGAGGTCACTAGTTATAAATATTTGGGCTTGACCATAACTAACAATTTATCCTGGAACGTCCACATAGACAACGTATGTTCAGCTGCCTTCCGAAAACTGGGACATTTAAGACATAAACTGCGTAACTGCCCTCCAAATGTAAAGCTTCTTAGCTATTTTTATATTGTAAGACCTAAATTAGAATACTCCAGCAAAGTATGGGATCCTTACACTAAGTTTAATATTGATAAAATTGAGTGGGTTCAATGGAAAGCAGTTCGTTTTATATACAACAAATACTTACCATCTGATTCACCCTCTGCACTAATGACTGCAAATAACATTCAGCCACTTGCTTCGCGCAGACTTAAACAACGGCTTAATTTCCTTTTCTTGTTACTTAACCATAAACTCGCCATTGATCCATCACCGTATTCATCTTTTCTATCAACTAGGCAGACCCGACATCACCATCCTGATTTGCTTACCCCATACTTCGCGAGAACTGATGTGTTTATGTATTCTTTCTTTCCACGGACAGTGTCTCATTGGAACAAATTATGTGATCCCCATTCATTGTGAATTAAGTAGAGTGAGTCGCAATATGTATGGGGCATGTTATTCCTGTTTTCTTTTTGTATGTGATGTGCCCTTCCTGCTTGTATCATTTATGGTTAGCAGTATGTACTAAATAAAATAAATAAATGAATAAATAAATAAAACTCCTCCGCTATTTTAACTATCCTATCCTTATTGATAGTTATTTTGCCTTCTTTGTCTCTTAGTGCATACATCCGATTTTTGCCCATCCCATGTTCCCTCTTCACTGCTTTGACGCTTCCTCCATTTTTCAGAGCATGTTCAATTCTCTCCATGTTATACCTTCTTACGTCGGATACCTTACGCCTAATAATCAACTTTGAAAGCTCTCCCAGTTCTATTTTGTCTGTTGTACTTGAGACTTTCATGATTTGACGCTTCTTAATGAGATTCTTCGTTTCCTGGGAAAGCTTGCCAGTGTCCTGTCTAACTACCCTGGGTCCAACTTCCACTGCACACTCCGTAATGATACTCGTCGGATTATCATTCATTGTATTTATGCTAAGGTTGGTTTCCTCACTATGAGCCGAGTGCCTGTTCTGAAGCAAGACTCTGAATTCCTGTACTTTCCCTCTCAGTGCTAGCTCGTTGATTGGCTTCTTGCGCATCAGTTTCTGCCGTTCGTTTCTCAAGTCTAGGCGAATTCGAGACCGTACCATTCTATGGTCACTGCATCGTACCTTGCCAACCACTTCCACATCCTGCACGATGCCTGGGTGTGCACTCATTATAAAGTCGATTTCGTTCTTATTTTCGCCATAGGGCTCCTCTATGTTCACTTACGGTTTCCTTGTTTTCGGTAGAAGGTATTCAAAATCCGTAAATTATTGCGTTTTGCGAGTTTTACTAGTAGTTCTCCTCTGGCGTTTCTAGTACCGATGCCATAATCTCCTACTGCCTGGTCTCCCGCCTGCTTCTTCTCTACCTTTGCATTAAAGTCTCCCATCAGTATTCTATACTGTGTTTTGACCTTACTCGTTGCCGATTCCACGTCTTCATAGAAGCTTTCAACTGAAGCGTCATCATGGCTGGATGTAGGCACGTAAGCCTGTACCACCTTCATCTTGTATCTCTTATTCAGTTTAATTA
Organism: Rhipicephalus microplus; assembly: GCF_043290135.1. Classification (NCBI taxonomy): domain Eukaryota; kingdom Metazoa; phylum Arthropoda; class Arachnida; order Ixodida; family Ixodidae; genus Rhipicephalus; species Rhipicephalus microplus. The sequence goes on from NC_134701.1 coordinate 28,897,557, forward strand.
CGATACCTACCACCTTTTCAATAATGCTATAGTATTCCTCTATGTTGCCTAGAGATATAATGATCCTATAAGTAGGAAACAGCTAAGGAATAAATCTATGATAATTCTCCGGGTAGTTGTCTACTGTCTGAGGCCAAGTGCTGTTCACGGCAAAGCACCAGTCCGTAACTTCACTATTACAAAATAGTAAATCTAGTTTTTGTGAACTATGTATTACGGTTAGGTGGCGCTAGCCGGTGCCCGATGTAAACAATACCGCCATATGAATCAATCCATCCATCGTGGGCTTTTCCCACGATGAAAGCCGTGGCAAAGTGACCGGCGTCTGCTAAACGCCTGACGTTTTTATGGCTGTTAGTCAACATTGTAGTAATTTTGGCGATATTGAATACTATGTTCGTGCAAAAGAATACTGTTTTGACTCACCGCACATAGCACTTGTTTGTGTGGTGCGAAAGGCAGATCTGGTTTGTTTACGTCTAACTGGTATATATCCGCAAACGTACACACATACGCGGCCATCTGAGCAACGCTTCCTAGATGCATTTTATAATGAGCGAAAAAATTGTAATTTATATACGTGTGGAATGTAGACGTGCTACAGAAGTTCATAAGCTAGAAATCGTGTAAATAACCGTTACAACGTAGCACGTGTGTGCGCAGTAAGTGGTTAGCTCCTGCTAATGCATTTGAGACCTCTTTATTTCGTGCGTTATAATAATTTTGTAAGTCTTCCTCCTGCCCTATCCTATTTTCTCGGATGTTTGAAAGCCTTAAATACTTCATACGAAGCTGTATGTGCCCATTGGTATGGGCGCGGTGTTGAAAAAAAAATAGGGTAATTAGCGTAACTCTCACGTCTCGTTCAATTGGTTTATGATCGACACCATCTTAATACTAACATGACTAATCGGTGACGAGATCAATAACTGGATCTGTTTACCTTTTACGCCGCCATTAACAATAACAAGTGGCAAGTTCCTTAACTGTACTGTCTCCCGAGACAGATCGATGGGAAATACACGTTGTTTTTCTTCAGTCGACAAAGTAAATCTACCCTCCCCCTATAGTTTACAGCATGGAACGTGCTTTCGTACTACCTGTAAGGTTTTAAGTAATTTATTGAAAGGTTCTGCACCTCACTTTGTTTGCACTGCATTCCTGGTTGGTTGGCCGATCAGGAAACAGTGTAAAGCGATGATGCCATAATGAGGTGACATGATGGCGTCACAAACTTTGGCATCGTTTGTGTCATGGTAACTTTATCACATGATAATCTTCGCATCAATTGTACGCACAGACGTGGTCATGTAGGAGGGCAAAGGGGTGCCTGCATAGTCTCCTAAGAAGAAGAGGGGTGCAAAGTGATCACCCACATATAATAACACTATAGGGAGAGGGCGCTGCAATACGTGGGTGGCGGGCTCGAAGTCAGCCCCAAACGTTGACATAATAGGGAAGGGGGCACGTTGCGATGAATATTCACCCCTTGACGGGGAACCATGTAACCATGTGTGCACGCCTATGATCGTATTTGAATCGTATGTCGTGTTGCCGCCGAGTCGGAACACCGACGCCGATGGTCAATTTGCGCGTTTCATGAGGAATTTCGTCTTAAATTTATGACGTGTGGTCTGACTTCTCTCCACCGGATGATAAAAACACGGCCATCACCTATCTCGTTTAAAACTTACTCATATATTTTGAAGAACTGAACAAATTCGTGAAATCAGTACAAAAATACACAGAGAAACAAGACAAATCAAATAAAGGAACTTGATGTTATGAGCGAACGTCAGAAAACAAGCGTACGTGAGGCATCACTGACGCGGCTTTCGCCATGTATTATAGAAGCGTAACAGTTGTCGAATTTTAACATGTGTTTACATTTAGTGATTTATTTCGTGTGCTTGATGTCTCGTGCTTCGTAAATATACCTGGCTATCAATAACAAAATAGTTGTAGTTATGAAAACGGATGACCAATAACTAGGAAGATTTCTTTTCATGTTTTACCTCATTAGAAGTTTTATGCTGGTGCAATTCCTGTAGATAAGGACAATCCCTGCATATAGGTGACCCCAAATCGCACCGGCACATACAGTTGCTACACCTGTTGAAAATGTATGTTATTGCATAGAACACTTTTGCCAGGCTAGGGCGTGTGGGAAATGCGTATTTCAACAATTTCCGAAAGTGATGAAACATCTTTGCGTCTATAGTTGCATTTGTAGTTGCATGTACTAACCCCTTACTGCGCACACACCTGCTACGTTCTAAGGTTTAATTGCACGATTTTTAGATTATGAGGCAAAAAAGCTGTAAGCCCATGTGCTCAGATATGGGTGCACGTTAAAGAACCGCAGGTGGTCAAAATTTCCAGAGCCCTCCACTACGGCGTCTATCAAATCATATGGGGGTTTTGGGACGTGAAACTCAACATATCAATCGATTTCTAGCTTGTGATCTTCTGTAGCACGAGTACTTTCGTCATTCCACACGTAACTTAATTAAACCACTTTCACTTCTGATAAAAAGCAGCCAGAAAGCGTTTCTCAGATGGCCGCATATGTGTGTACTATTACGGTGATAAACAAGCTAGACGTAAACAAACCAGGTCTCCCTTTTGCACCACACAAACACGTTCTATTTCTGGTGAGTCAATGCAGTATTACGGCATTTTTAATGAAAGTTTTAGGATAGTAGGTCGGCATTCGCTATGCTATTTCCCGTCATTCTTCTGAGAAGCGAGGCATCCGCTAAACCATTGCGAGGAATTTGGTGCCCATTGTTTATGCAGTGGGTGACAGCGATGAGGAATTGCGCCTGAAGTGGGTATGCGCCACAGTTATTAGCTGATAAAAAACAAGCTCTTGTAATGGGTTCGAGCATTGGATGACCCACTCGTTACAATATTCGCATTGTGCGACGACTGCTGGTTCTTTTGCTGTTTAAAATGCTTTATGAGTCGTATTAACGTGATTGCTTTCCCGACCTCAAGCCTGCCTAAGGCAAGTTTACCAACAAGTCCCAAGCATCGGCGTAGCTCATAGATAGAATACTGGCCTGGCACCCAGTGGACCCGGGTACAAGTCCCTCTGTGTCATTAGTACTAGGTTTTTAGGGGCGAAGAACCGTCGGGCATGGGTGCGTCGCTCCTCCGTATGTATGTATGTATGTATGTATGTATGTATGTATGTATGTATGTATGTATGTATGTATGTATGTATGTATGTATGTATGTATGTATGTATGTATGTATGTATGTATGTATGTATGTATGTATGTATGTATGTATGTATGTATGTATGTATGTATGTATGTATGTACGTACGTATGTACGCACGTAGCCACCAGTGGCACATACCCGCTCTACACTTAATCCTGATCCACATAGGTTCCAGATAAAACAGTCGTTAACGGGAACAGATGGAGGTGTTATGTAGATCAGAGTGGTCTGGTGAGGCTTATCTTAAACAGAAGCTGTTTTTTTTCTTGTGTTTTTGTTTACTTAAGTGGAACCCGATATATGTAATTGAGCCCAGCGATTTGTTCCAGTTATCAAGTGGCATGCTTTTATGGTTGTTCCACTTACGGCGGCAAAGCGACGCCGTATCTGCATCGTATGTTCCACATAGCATGAAGAACCTGTTTATACAGCTTAGGCGTGTCGGGGAGGAGGTCCTTCCCATGAATCTCTTCTTGGATTTCGAAATTTGCAATAGAAGAAAGCACGCTCAACGTGGATCGAGCATTCGCGAAATAACGATTGCTGAACCTCCGCGTTTCTCGGCATTGGATCATCCTGCAAGCAGAAGAAAGCACGTCCATGCACTCTCAGCAAAAATCTCTTCACTGGCGAGCGTTGCTGTGGTTACGGAGTTGACAAGTGCTGCATAGGGTTACAAGCAGCACGCGCCATTTTCTTCTCTCGTGAACGTGCGTGCTTTTCCGAAGGTTTGTTCATGTTTCTAGGTGGTTTTGGAGGCTCTGGGCCATCGTTAACAAGTTTGCTTTTGAAGCCCCAGTCTATTGAATCTGCGGTAGGTTTCCAGAGGTGAGTGATGAGCATTTATACTGCTTATGCTTTAGCGGTACGGCACAGGCAATCCTTGCGCATTTTTATTGCTTGTTTTGAGCTCTGTCTTTGTTTTGTAGCTTGAATGATTATGCAACCACAACCAAACAAAGAGTTTTTCTGTGCATGAACTAGCATAATGAATGCGAAAGCGTCTCTCAGCAACATAGTGTACCTTGTCGAGCAAGAAATCATAGACATGATCAAATCCTCACAACGAAACTGCCACTGTGCCAGTTTGATGTGTTTAACTATAGGCTTGGTTCACTGAGGTTTCTTGTGTAAAACAATGCCTTTTATGGAAATACCAATGCTCGCTTGCTCGTATTGCCTGCGTGAGTTTGTTAGGGCAATTCACGATAACCTTTCAAAAGCGTTCTTTGCACGACTGGCTCGCTTCGACAGCCTTTCCAGTTTACGACGAACTAGTTTACAGTTTGCGCCATGCGAAGTCACCTTATGTTTCCGTATTTTAACGTCTGCAACAACAGGGTGCTGTTCAAAGTGACGTCACATAATGTTTCTCTATTTTAACGTCTGTGACCGCAAGGTGGTGTTCTAAGTGGTTTTCGGTGCGTTGTGAAGTATCTTTCTTGAGCGCAGCACCATGTCATGTAATGTAAATTCTTCACAAAACATTTGCACTAATTTACCTTACTAATAACTTTTATATCGCACCACTTTAGACACTATTGGATTTTATATGTCAAGTACAGAGCATTTTTATGTGTAAATGTGCTGCTTCTGTACTGTTAACGTAATAATAAACAAGCAGTGATGGTAGCGCCTAGAGTTCAGAAGTTTTTTTCCAGTGACTGGCTTCGAGATTAACAACCCACTTGTTATTGGACACCTCGATAATGGCCCGCAGCGTTATTTTACTGTAGGAAAAAGAAACTTTACCGTACGTTTCTCTACGCACGTCGAAAAAGTTCCACATTGATTTTTCTTAGGTAAGGAAAATGGCGTTGTTTCCATTTAATTGCAAACTTCGAAAATATTGTATAGCTTTACATCAATTTGAGTGCGTGTGTTTGCGTGTGAATGCATGTGTGTGCGCGTGTACGTGTGTGTGGGTGGGTGTGTGCACGTTTGTATAGGTGGGGGTACAGAATGTTTTAATCTGCATGTGTATTTAAACATATATTCTGCGCTGTATTACATTCCAGCCAATTGGAGCTGCAAAGGCACCAAAACTGCCACTAAGGTAATTTAAATGTTTCAAACACTCTCTTAAAAGTTTGGATGAGTAATCGCATTTTAGAATGAAATTAGAATATAAGAAGTTAAGGTCAATCTCGCTTTGCTCTTTTAACACCTTATTGTTGAAACGTGTTTTTTAAATTTTTTTGAAGATATGGAATACGGTTCATAACTGCCGGATCTTGATGTCACCCATGCAAACAAGTCTCCCGGTGTCAAAATAATGTGGCGAAGGCTCCTTAAACGGCCAAGTGAACCCCCTAAGAAAACAGTTCTCGACCTAAGCTCCAGCGACAGAACTGACTACTACTACAATGTGCACCACAGGTTAGGTAGCTACGTAAGCACTGACGTTTCACGATACTAATTCCGTAGTTTTGCTACGTATGTCGAAGGATAGCATCCAGGTGCCATCACTAATGGTACAACTGTACCATCGATATCATCTTGACGAACAGCTTACGTCTAGTGACAATTTCTCTTGCTTGCACATGTTTTTCTAGGTTAACAATGGACGCTTCGCGAGTGTCCTATATTAATAACTGATCAAACCTAATACTGCGTGTGAATCCTTGTTTTACTTGTCACTTATTTTGGATCTTCAGTTTATTTCTATTGTATTGATGTTTTTGGTACACAAATTTCAATCCGGATTGGTATGCACTATGGCTTATTCTTTTTGGGTTGTTTGGGATGGCCTTGTAATATCTATATACACTGCACTTGGTTTTAAGTAACCATGTGCAAGAAAGTGTTTAGTGAAATAAATTGTTGAAAATATTTTTCTTATTTGTTTTACTGTTAGCTAAAATGGTAGGCGGCTTTCTGAGCATTATTGCTTTTCTGTGAGTAGATTTTTGCCCTCAGATCATGCACACACAAAGCAATAGCAATATCTGTAGGAGTTGTAACACACTTGCATTATAAGGTTGAAATCTTGTATGATGTAGGATAATGTGGGTATGCATCTATACTAATTTAAAAGCCCGAAAAGGCCAATTCAAATGCTAGAGCTTCGCTACGGTTATTTTCACAACTTCAGAAGTTATTGATTGGTGCTATTCGGCCCTGTCTGACAGCACCTATTTCTATATTCCATATTTTTATACTTTTTAAATTTCCATATTACCATATTCTCCAATTTCCGTATTCCATATTCCATATTATTCCATATTCACCTCAATTTACATGTTTCATATTCACCATATTTCATATTTCTATATTCACCTAAATAATCTATATTACCATTTAAAGTTCAATTAATATAATAATGGCTTTCTTTTTGATTATCTGCACGCATGCTTGTATACCTACTATGGTTACCGTAACCGATATCTGGCATAACTAAGCCGATATAACACTTAGTTGAAAAACTTAACATCAAATTTCTTATATATTTTTTCGTACACCTTAAATGACAACTGAGTTGTTATAATTCAGTACAATATGTTAAGAGCATGGGCAGGCTTGTTTTGATGGAGCATAGATACCGGCGGGTTCCACGATGACATACATGCGCAGTAATTCAGAAAAATAATCAATGTTATCACAATATGCTGAGAAATGACCTCCAATTTGTCCGTTCAGGTATGCAGCAAATATGTGAAAAAAGTGAATACTAACTTGCCTCACTTAGGTATCATACCTGTTTACTTATGCCAGAAATACGGGTGACGCTAATCACGGTGTGCATAAATTCCCTTGGATGCATGAATTCCCGAGGTACCGAATATATGGAACGCTGGAACGTACACAACCCAGTGACCAGTGAGTGCAACACTGTTCCTCATACTCGAGCCATTATCTGGTACGCATCTCCACTTAACTAAATGCAACTCTTTTGCAAAAATGTTCCGCTTAATGGCTGGAACCTATGTTGAACCAGATTAAGAGTCGGACTGAGGGACAAACGCGCAGACGTATGGATGGATGGACGCATGAACAGACGTCCAGAAGGATAGATGGACTCAAGGACAGACGCATAGACAGATGGACCGATGCATAGATGGATGCACGGACGGTCACCCGCATGGACAGAAGCACGGACGGGCTGATGGATGCTTCGCCCGACTCATCATAATTCACTCCGAAGATATGCTGTGATTTTTTTTCCTAATTTTGCGCGATTTGGTTACGGACACCCGCGGCAGCGGTGGTGTTGGCGGCGGACAACTACGGCGCTGCGTGAAACCCGAGGTGCGATCTAATAACAGCTTTTGCTGTAAAAAGGAGAGAAAAGCAGCTTCGAATTTTTCGAATCACCTAGATTCCCTACGTAATGAGAAAAGACTAAAGTAGAGATTTATACCTGCAGCTCAAGGTGCCAGGCTAGAAGGGGACGAAGCTACCAAATATATAAGAACAAGGGTGACAGAAAAATTTAGACAAGGAAGTGAATTTACACCTTAATAGACAAGGATAAATTAAGTGGCGCAGGTACTCCATTTTCGCAACGAGAGTAGGAAAGGGCAGGGAAGAGGGTTCCTAGTAGTACATTACCATGCCCTGACAGCATCCCATCTATGCTCATAAAGGAATTGCGTCTTAATTCTAAGCAAACTTTGACAGAAGCAGCGAGCAAACATATAATCGATGATCAAGTCCCTGATGAATGGAAACTAAGCATAATGAGCATGATCTATAAAGGAAGGGGGAAAAAAGCTGACATAACCAACTACCGTCCTATAACAGTGACATCAGTGTTTACAGGCTGGTGATACAGATTGTAAAGGAAAAACTGCAGGCATGGACAGAGAATGAGGGGTTGCTGGGGGAACTGGAGAATGTATTTCGAAAACAAATAAGGTTGGAAGACAATTGGTTCTGACTGACGCAGTGAATCGTAATAGCGGAAAAGGAACACAGGCCATTGTGGCTGGCATTTTCGGATATCAAGGGAGCGTACAATAGCGTGGTTCAAGAGGACTTGTGTAGAATACTGGAGACACTACGTGTGGAAATGTAGTCACTAATCTTTTAAAGGACATCTAGAAGGGGACGAATCGAATGTCAATCGCTGTAAATTACGTTAGACTTGCTGAGTGGCACGGGTATGACAATTCGCCGCACAAATGAACGTCGTAGGATAGAGCGGGCATGATAGTGAAAAAGAAAAAAGAGATCACCCTTGAATAAAGTTTCTTTGTTCGAGGGGGAGGGGGAGGAGGAGATTGTAGTTAAGTATTCTAGATCACGCACACATTAAAACATAGTCACAATGTTGCCTATTTAAAGACTATAGTCTTTCTTGGGGACTTTCGACGGAAAAATTTTGGTCTGTCTGTCTGTCTGTCTGTCTGTCTGTCTGTCTGTCTGTCTGTCTGTCTGTCTGTCTGTCTGTCTGTCTGTCTGTCTGTACACTTGTCTGTTTGTCCGCCCTAAAAATACCTCAAACGGGAGCAATCCGTCTATGTTTTGTATGTATGTCTTTATACTAGAATAGGCACACACAAGTAACGCTAAGGACTGTAGTGTTTATCGCGCTGCGCTGACAGTGCAACGTGATGCTCAAGAAGGTGTTTCTAACGCTTTGCTACGAAGACACGGTGGTGGCCCCTGCCCGTCGCTCTGAATTCTACACCTTATTACCTCCAAGACTGGCACGAATCTCTCTCCGCGGTCACGCATGCCTTCGTTTTCGAAGATAACTGCCAGATGGCGCTCGTGTCTAACGTGCCTAGATGCGCTTGTTCGCCTCCGCTATACGCTCTAGGCACTCAAACGCAGCGGCTTCAGAATATTATTCACCAATTCTCTTGCGCAGAACATAAAATAAAGGTTTTGTTAACTCTTTCCAGACGCAAGACTATCGTCTTTCAATGACAAATACAGTGTAACATGTAGATTCGGGACATTTTTTTGTCTTCTTTCTCCTTAGAATAAAAAGGTTTCTTTGTATCTCTCTCTGACGAATAGTGCTTAAATACGAGACCTAGTTTTGACCTTGACAATGCACCAACGCTGTACTGTGAACAGAACAGGAAACAGAAGTTTCCTGGAGCGCTTATGCGCACGTCGTGATGCCTCCACGTCCGTCTCCTTCCGTGAACTCCAGACGCTTGCACAGACATGCATGTTGAGTAAACTGGTCGTCCTCTCATAATTTCTGTCAGCATATGATTAAAATACAGTTTGCATATGTGCCGTAGTATTTTCACTTGTTATTGCTCATTTATATTGTTACGTAGCAGTGAACGTTTCTTTCTTTTATGCTTGAGGCTGTTCCTTTCTAAGCACTATATAGATACCCTTGCAATAACTACTTTGAAAAATGTTCGCTACGACAGGTGTCAAAAGAGGGAGCAGTACGAATTAGAAAAAAAAACAAAGCCAACTTCTCTCGAAGAGTATTTTGCAAAGCAGAATGAAAGAACACTTCTCTTACACCGGTGTCACAAGGGCACTTTTAATCGCGATCAGTGTCGATCCGGTTGACCACGATCCGAGTAAGATGCTGCTACGCCGTCGCTTTTGATCACGATCAAACGTGATCGGTATCAAAGATCGCGATTTCGTGGTCGCCTGCCTCCCCCCCACCTCCGGTAGAGCTAGTTGAAAGCACAATAAACAAAAAGTCAAGCATAACCTAATAAAAACACCCTAAAACAGCTTGCTGTTTATAAAAAAAACAATGTTATATTGTTTAAATTTTAACAATATCCTAAATATTGCATATTTTAGGATTCGTATTGACCGCATGTAGTTACAGGAGAAGCGGATGACAAGCACACGACCGTTGCCTTCCGCGCTTAGTTTCACTCTCGCGCCGTCGGAGCAAACTGATTATGAATGTCAAAGCCTTTTGACTACACTACGTCGCAATGTATGTGAGCTTCATGGTCTAATGAAAAGATCTTTACAGCAATTGACAACTGGCAGGAGCGGCTGGAAGACTTGACGCGCCAGAAGCGAAACTCTGGCGCTTACAGCAAGATTGGCGCTTGGCTGTCACTGCACGGCTAACGAGCGGGGGCCATCAGAAGTAAAGCGAAATGCAGGTAATATAAGAAATACAGGCAAGTGCATGAAAAACGCTATCGAATATTGAATTTTGAAATTACTTTTGTAGTGGCACGCAAAGTTTTTGACGTTCGAGTGGTTTTTGAACGAATAAAATTGCTGATAGAAGGCTCTATAGAAAAATCATACGCCGAGCTTTGTCAGTGAAACGCTTTATGGCATGCAAACGCCACCTGCTTTATTTCATCCGACCGAAGCTTGAACCAGATTAGGTTGTGCCGTGTAGCAGCGGCCATAAAGTTGATTGCGATCAAGAAAAGTTATCCGGATCACCCTGATTGCAAGAAACGTGCCCGTGTGACACCGGTATTAAAGACAGGCCACAACCATACAAACTTTGAGTACCTAATTTGTTAAAAGCGTGCCAACGAGCACACTGAACTGCGACTGTAATATTTAGAAATATTATTCGATAAAATTAGAAATTGATCGGGAGAGGCATTCCTAATGCTGTCTTCGAGAGCACCGAAATTGGCTCTGTTTAGTGAAGAAATGATTTTCAATGTTTCAGCAAAAGTAGAGCTATCGATATAATAAATATAGTAAATTTCCGTCCGTTTTGAACTTTTTTCGCCTCGCGAAGGTCTGTTTTTATCCTGTAGCAGCTGTTTGACACTGGATTACATGGCATCTGCTTCTCGATTTTGAACACTCGTCCTGTCTTTTTTTTTTTGCAGTAGCTTTAGAAGCCTTGTTTTTCTGGACTCAAATACTGTATAGGGTTTATTGAGCACCCGTGGCTTCAGTTTCCTAGTTTTTATGTGTTTCGTGCACTCATGTGTAATTATTTTTTGCCAAATAGGAAGCAATCACCTGAACCCTTGCGTCGTGAATGAGTCTGACGAATGGTTCTACGGGGATGGTGAACAGTTGTTCCCAGTGGTCACGATTTATTCATTTGTCGCGCATCGTTTCGCCACATTTTGGTTTCATTTCAAAGCGCTGTTCTTGCGACCGGCCTTGCTGGTACCGGAGATCAGGGATGAAAATGCTGAGGCAGGAGGAAGCAAGATTTGAAGAGGTTTCATTTACAATATGTTCATGGCCAGCTCTCGTACTAGGCGAGCTTCTTCCTACATGGCGAGCTTTCTTACATGGCGCATCTCTGAATAATGATGTTGATTGATATGTCGGGTTTAAGGCTTCAAAACCACCATGGTTTTATGAGAGACGCCGTAGTGGGGGGCTCCGGAAATTTCGATCACCTAGGGTTCTATAATGTGCACCCAAATCTGTGCACACGGGCCTACAGTATTTTTCACCTCCGTCGAAAATGCAGCCTCCGCAGCCGCGATTCAATCCCGCGACCTGCGGGTCAGCAGCCGAGTACCTTACCACCGTGGCGGGGCTGCCTCCGAATGAGCCGGGTGTCTCATTATAAAAGGGTACATTCCCCCACATCCCTAGATCAGAGAAACGGATGCATATTTCACTGTCCAATCACGGGTCACACACAACCTGCGAAGTTGACGTCCGCACACGATCAAGTGCACGTCCATTATCGAGATGTGGTCACTGCACTCCAATTTGAATCCACGTGGCTCTTCCTCGTCGTGTGTGCCGCTGGGCGAAGGGTCCCAAGCTCACGCAAGCATACATCAAAAGGGCCGCCACAGTAGCTCGAAAGGGCCCGCCAAACTGCTCGCTCAATTAGCGGGGCGATTTGCGGCTACCACCGCTGGCCCTTCCAAGAAAGACATGCTACCGCGTAAACACTTGTCATTTCGTGAAATGGCTTACGGCGTCGTGGCGGAACGACGTCTCACCCTCCGGCTAGGAAGAATAATACATGGCGGACATAGGCCACTAGCATTTCGGTGACTTGTTTGAGAATCAAAAGAATGCCGCTCCCTTGTCAGCCTAGGCGGCGGACGCAACAATGTGGTTAAAGCTTCACTGCTGTTGATTTTATATGATATGTCTTTTTGTGGTTTGTTTTTTAAATATTTTTGCATGTTTTCTTCTTCTTGTTTTCTTTTTCAAAACGCTGGGGCATCAGCCCGAAATAGAAGCTCATTTTGAATGGTGATAACAAGGCGATCAGAATCATCCGCTTGGCGGCGTCGGACGCTACGGCTGGCTACAAAAAGTGCTCCGGTGTTCGCAGTTCAGCGGCAGTGCGCCTTAAGCACGTAACTAAGAGATACCTGCTTTTTCAGATGAGGCTTGTTGATATCTATTTGTGTTGCCAACAGTGGAGCGTGTGCACTGTTGACAAATGAAAACTGCCCTGCGCAGGCTTTGTCTATCAGGCTTTGCTGCTAAAGCTTTGTCTATATCATGTCTAAAAAAGCAGGTTGATAATCTGCAGAGTGAACTAGCCACTGAGTTGCATGGAACTAGGGGTACTTTGAATGAACTGAAAGGACTCAGGCATGATATGCTGTAATTCAAGCTTAAAAGAAAATTGGCGTGAAATTCTGCGCGAAAACAAGGAACGAACATCACAAAATACAAAGCTGACACTCAGTCTACAAGAGCTGGAGCAATACTAACGATCAAACAATCTACAAATCAAGAAAGTACCTCTTGACAGTGAACAAGTATCAGTGGTAATAAAAATCGGAGAACTGATAAGAGAGGAAATTGGAAGAGCATGACATAGATGTCTGCCGCAGAATTCCTTCTGCTAGGCATGAGCAGTTCAATGTTATTGCATGTTTTGTACTTCGGGTCAAAAGGAATGTCATTCCTTCTAAAAAAAGGCTAGAATTGACACAATGATGCTTGTATTTGACAAGCATAACCGAGTGTTCATCAAGGAACATTTGACAAAAGAGAGTAAGCAGCTGCTAGAGCTGCCATTCGAAAAATAAAGAGCTGGTAACTGGAAATTCGTGTGGACAGCTGGTGGCACAACTGTCACTAGGCGAAGTGAAACTGCACCTGTCTATCGTCTAACCTGTTTGAAGGATGTTGATAGAATGATTGAGTGAATGCTTTGATCTATCTCAACACAAGTTTGTGTACTGATACCAATATTCATGGCTAATCCCGGACACAGTTGTTGTGTGTATCGTGATCATGACTCGTTTATTATTTCTCTTTCTAAGTTAAAAGCATCTAAATTTACGAAGCATTAAAAGCAAAGGAGATGACCTGCGACAATTGCTTGAAAATCTGGACATCAGTTTCAATGTGTCATTGTTTACTAAGACAGGGCTAACGCAGAGTGCAAAGCCACCCTAATTAGAAGAGTACATATACAAAGACATCACACGTGTTGTTCATTCATTCGTTAATTTTATTACCTCAAAGGTCCCAGTTGGGTATTGCATGAGAGAGTGGGTGATAGAAAGGCTATTATTATAAGGGTAGTCATGATGAGATGGTTTCAATGAGCCACTTGAATTCTTAGGTGTTGGTGATGTTGGCGACTTCAGTGGGCAGGTCGTACCAATCTCGGGCTGTGCGTAGGAAAAACGATTGGTGAAAGGTGACAGTATGGGCTTGCATTGAATAAACAGCGTTACAGTGTCTGTAGCAAAAAATGCGATGGGCTCTTCTGATGTATGTGTTATGTAAAGGCAAGGAATGAAGTAGTTCAAGGTAAATGTTAAGACGTGCGGTTTTGCCGCGTTTAGTCAGGTCGGATAAGCTAATCTTTGCTTTTAGTGCCGAGATGCTTGAAGTGTATGAATAGTTATATAGCATAATTTGGGCCGCACTGTTCTGGACAGACCCGAGGGCGTTAATGAGGTTATTGTGGTGAGGATCGAAAATCGCATGCGCACACTCTAGCTTTAGTTGGACGAAGGTTTCAAAGGCAACTTTTTAATAGAAGGGGGAGCGAGTGAAAGGTTACGGCGTAAAAACTCTAGAGTACAATTAGCAGAATTCATGATGTGGTCGATATGACATGTCCAAGTTAGCTCGCGCGAGATGGTCGCACCTAGATTTTAAACTAATCAACTGTAGAAATGTGTTTGTCATTGATACTGCAGTTAAAAACAACATGATGATGACGACGGTGCGTGGTGCATGGCGTGTCGCTTTAATGCATCTGGGATCACCACCTCAATTGGTGGCCGACTCCTGCACTGGAGAGCTAAATGCAAGTAAATCTGGACAACTGGAAAAAAACGAAACTCCCAGGGATATGAATTTCACTGTCAATATAAGTGCATTGTACTTGCCGTTTTTTTAGATCGAGGCGAGCGTCAACAGAGCGCTGAGCTTCCCATGTTCACGCTGAAAGCTTTTTGCTCTGAGCGCACTGGTAGAAACACTCTGTCTGATAGGCATCTGGCGGTTAAAGTGACTCTAACGGCAACTATTAAGTCGACGGTAAGTGCAGAAATAAGTGGTAGATAGACATTAACACAGTGTTAGAAATTTTCAAAGACTTGAGGCAAGATATACACCAGTTCTGTATGCGGCTGAGATCGCATTGTACTATGGAAAGGTGGAATGGGTTAGTAATTGCGCGGTAGACAACAAAATCATCGGCGAAGAGATGGATGTGAGAAGAAATGTTTGAAGGGAAGTCATTAATGTATATTAAGAAAAGAAGGAGAGCAAGTATGGTACCTTGCGGTGCACCTGAAAAAACGGGTGTTAGAGATGAAGAGTTTGAGTTGGCATGAATCAATTGGTGAATATTATTAGTTAAAAAGTTTTTAATCTAGTTTACAACACAAGGATTGATCTTAAGACTGGATAGTTTTAATAAAAGACGGCTATGGGGAACCTTGTCAAGTGCATTTTCGAAATCTAAGACTATTGTGTCAGTGGAAATGTTACGGTCTAGGTTTATGTGTAAATCATGGAGAAAAAGAGCACGTTGAGTGTTACAGGAGTAATTTTAGCGAAAACCATGCTGACATAGGTGCAAAAAATCTGCAAAAGTTAGAAAGTTTGCAGTATGAAACTTTATAATATGATCCATTGTTTCACAAATGCCACTTGGTATAGCAATGAGATAGCAGTTACACGGCAATGCTCTGTTTCCTTTCTTGAAGGCTGGGATGACCTTGCCCCCTAGCCAGTCACGGGGAAATGACCCGCTGTCAAGTGACTCCTAAAATTTGAGTAATAATGACAAACTACACACATGCTTACTAAACTTAAGCTGTTTAGCGTTGATGCGGTCTTCTGCTGTGGATGAAAAGTTATTCAATGAGTCAATGACTTTGATGAAGGCGTGTGAATCAATTATGATGTTTTGCACTAGCTGATACGTGGAAAATGAAGATTGGGTATACTGTCGGGTGGCTCATTAGTAAAAACAGTGCTAAATACCGTGTTGAGGCAATCCGCAACTTCATTCTCAGGAATATGAAGTCCAGAACTATCAATTAGTGAACTTTCATTACAATTAGAGGGACTAATTGTCTTCCAAAATCGCTTGGTGTTAGTTTGCAATGTGTCTGGTAGGGTGTTGAAAAAAAAAGTTGCGCTTAGTTTTGAAGGTTAGCTTATAATATTCTTTCTTTCCTGCGTGATACTTCTGCCATGCAGAAGCACAGGTAAAACGTTTGGCGGCTCCAAATAGGCACTTTTTTCTATTATTTAGCCGTTTGATGAATACAGTGAACCATGCGAAATCTATTTTTTCTGTTATTTTAATGGTCGGGATCTAAAGACGTATAAGATAATGCAACTCCGTCTTGAAAAGCAACCAATTTGATTTGAAGAACTTTAGTGAGAAGTTAGCGACAAAAGTGTCAAAATATTCTGCTAATATTGGTTTAGGCTATCATAGTCTCCTTTGTCGTAAATGGCAATTGTTTTGGATTTTTTTCTTTACTACGTTCCAATAAAATGAGGTGTGTATTGTTAGGTGCTCACTCAAGCCGTCGAATGGGATTATAGGTGCAAAATTATCAGGATGATTTGTTAACACAAGGTACAAGAAGTTAGAAGAGTGATCAGTAACGCACGTGGGATCAGTGACAAGCTGCGTTAAGCCGAATGTCCGTGCACATGTTTACAAAATCACTTGCTGGGCTGCTGTTAGATAATTAGGAAACGGGATCAGACCAGTCAATGGTAGGAAAATTAAAATCTCCGAACAAAAAGACAGGGCTGTTAGGATACTTGTTTATCAATGTATTTAAACCTTCATGAAGTAAAGCGTGAATGAACTGTTCGAACTAGGGGGCCGATAGCAAATACCAAGAATGATGTAGGGTGGTGTGGCAGTGCATCGAAGCCAAATAATTTCTAATGGTGAAGGAGTGTTTACAAAGAAAAAATGTAGATTCCGGTTAGTTTAAATCAATATACACCACCACCACACAAGTTCTCGGTTCTATCTTTAAGCAATATGTCAAATTGTAAAAGAAAGGGGAGAATCTAAGAATTATCGATGAATGTGTTAAGCCATATTTCTGGTAATAGTAAGACGTCACATGAAGATGAGCTTATCAAACTGCATAGTGTATCGCGTTCGGCGATCACGCTACGACTGTTAGCCAGTAAAAATGAGAGGTGCTGACTCTGCAAAGAAAATTTAATAGTAGTTATGGATGATAGATATTGGCATTGTTCAACGACGCTGCCCTGCCGCATGCCACAGTGGCTAAGGTACTCGTCTGCTGACCCGCAGGTCGCGGGAACGAATCCCGGCTGCGGCGGCTGCATTTTCGATGGAGGCGAAAATGTTGTAGGCCTGTGTGCTCAGATTTGGGTGCACGGTAAAGAACCCCAGGTGGGCGAAATTTCCAGAGCCCTCCACTACGGTGTCTCTCATAGTCATATGATGGTTTTGGGACGGTAAATTCTATATATCGATTATTCTTCAATGACGCTATTAGAAATATGGTCGTAGTAGTAGGATATTCATCCACAATTAGCTTTCCATGATGTAACCTGTATCGCAAGAGTCGGGTCCTTCGAAACTACGCGAAGCGTTTGTGGGCAAGACGCGTGCTGAGGGAGAGGTCTTGCGTCACGGCGTAGCCTGTACTTTTGAATTTCCGTCCCAAAAATAAGATGCGCTCTTTATCTTTATAGTGAGCGAATTTCACGACAATAGGCCTATAGTGTGCGCGATTGTGGCGTGGCTATAGGTATCCTAATACGCCTCAAAAATACGAAATTATTTTAAGTTTCAGCTTTACTAGCAACAGAATCGAAATTTGGGCTAGTTTTATACGCATGGTATAGCTGTCAGCACGAATAAACAGAAAAGAAGAGAGGACAAGCGCTTTCTCGCAACTAAACAATTTATTAGGAAGTGTCCAATATTCTGCTAATTATTGGTTTAGGCTATCATAGTCTCCTTTGTCGTAAATGGCAATCGTATTAGTCTCCTTTGCCGTAAATGGCAAGAATATATAATCAAGAGACCTTAAAACAACGCTGAAAGCGCTCGTGCTCTCTTCCTTTCTGTTCTTCCTTTCTGGCGTGAAAGTTCCCCGACTTTTTATATTGTACTTCGTTCATTAGCACATATTCAAGCGTTCATTAGCAATTATTAAATGACGTCATTTATAAATGCGAAGCATTCTTAGCAAACTTCAGCAGCTTTGAGCTTATCTATCTATCTATCTATCTATCTATCTATCTATCTATCTATCTATCTATCTATCTATATCTATCTATCTATCTATCTATCTATCTATCTATCTATCTATATCTATCTATCTATATGACTTTCAGCTCTCCTGGCCGTTTGGGTAATGTAATCGATACTAAGCTTAGTATGACAAAACATGACTGTATAACGAACATATTTGACTAGTCATAACATAAAAATAATGACCTGTGTGTCATGATTGTCATAATTTACACTTCATGGTCTTGCTGCTCTTGCGCTTGTTTCGTTCACACAACCTGTTGCATAACCGGTATAGGATGGCATGATTGCATGATGAACACAAGTGACAGACTCTAAAATGAAAATCATGACATGCGTG
This sequence comes from Rhipicephalus microplus, assembly GCF_043290135.1. Taxonomy (NCBI): domain Eukaryota; kingdom Metazoa; phylum Arthropoda; class Arachnida; order Ixodida; family Ixodidae; genus Rhipicephalus; species Rhipicephalus microplus. Next base: position 28,915,718 of record NC_134701.1, read on the forward strand.
TCATGTAGCAACATCACTACATCCCACGCTCATGATGCGATCTCGGTCATTTCGATAGCGTCACATATACCAAATAAGGTATTACGATACGTGAATTGAAGACGAAAGCATGTGAGCGGTGCAAACGTGATAAACATGAAACGCGTGCCATGTAAGAACATGACTACATGCTACGCTCATGATGCGCTTGCAGCCGTTTCGCTAGCTTCGCTGATACCAAATTTGGCATTACGGGACGCGAACGGACGACATAGGTAAATGACACATCCAAACAAGATAATGACGACATGCGTGTCATGTAACGACATGGCTACATGCCACACACATGATGCGGTCATGGCCGTTTTGCTTGCTTCACATGTGCCAAATTTGTTATTGCGTGACTTTAATGGATGACGACGGTATGTGACTTGTGCAAACATGATAATCATAATATGCGTGTCATGTGAGAACTTGACTACATCCCACTGTCAAGGTGCCAATACACTTCGACGTGACCCGGCGCGCGAGCACGCCGGCGTTCGTTTTGTCGCGTCACACCGGCGTTGCCACGCCAGGTGCCGGTCCTGCCAAATACTCGCAGGCGCGCACGGCGCTGCGTTGCTTTGAAGCATGTGCGTTTCAGCATGTCCGGCGTCCCTCCGTCTCGAAAAGAGGCAGACGCAGTGCTGTCATAGTAACGCATTGGCGCCAAATGCAGCATGTCGCATTTCGCGCCGGTTGGCGTCAAGCCGCGCCGGTCAGACTATAGAGTCTCAAACTGGCGTCAGCCTATAGAGTGCTCGCGTTTTGTTAACGAAGCGTCGCTGTTCCCAACGTGCGCACGCTTCAACGTTACGTTGGAGTATATTGTGCCCTTCAAGGTGCACTCGAGGCCGTTTCGCTGGCTCCACATATACTAATTTTGGTGTTACGAGACATAAACGGATGACGAAGGTATATGACTGGTGCAAACATGATAATCATGAGACGCGTGTAATGTAAGAACATGACGACATACCACGCTCAAAGCATGCTCTCGGCCGTTTCGCTAGCTCGCCATATGCTAAATTTGGCATCGCGTAACGTGAATAGACTACGAAAATGAGCGACTCATCCAAACATAATAATCATGACACGGAAGTCGTGTACGGCATAATTTACCTCCACCTCGTAACGTTGTGGTGATTTGAAGGTGACATGCAGACCTTCCTCATTCGTGCTTTGCATATCATCAATTTCCACTGTACGTAGGATCTGCCAATTTTTTTTGTTCAAGAGAACTTCAACCATCCAGAAATTTCTGAGACAAATTGTAATAATCCATCTATTAGACAATCATGCTCCATAAAGTGTATGAGAAGGATAGCCGCCGTAATAGCTCAGTTGGTGGAGCAGCAAACGCATTATACGAAGGCTGCGGATTCGCGGCCCATGGCCATGGCAAGTTCACTTTTCATCCTCTTTTCTTTCTTCACATATTCATTATACTAGTATTTCTAACATCATTCCGTATACTTTCTATAACATGAGTGTCTGCTAGTTTGGATGGATATTGTGTCTAACAAAGAAAAAATCACATCGTTGCTGTAAAGACAAAGCAATAAACGTGGTAGCAACAAATTGGAAGGCCACGCGAAGAATGGCAAACAGATCGAAACGTGCCCCGCACTTATCACGCACAAATGACGCACGAAACGTACTCTCAGGTACAGAAGAAAGCGAAAAGCGTCTCAGTTGATAGATACTTCACTGCGTCATAAAAGCATGTCCTATTCGCAAACGGAAACAGTGCAATGTGTGCATTGGCCTTTGTGCGCCCAGTAACTACCACAGAATCGTACCGGTGAATGCCCAAGGCCTTAGATTGTCCCCACCACAAAATATGCGAGCGCATGCGCAAGCGTTCACCCCCCCCCCCCCCCCTTCTGATTTCCGCGGAGCAAAGTACGCGTGGGAGATGACAGCGCACCGCCGTCGTCATGTCGTGACGATCTGGCGACGTGCGCTCATCGCGTTATCTCATTGGTAATGCTGAAAACACGATAGTTCCCCTTAGGTGGTTATCGCCAGCGGTAAGCGGTATATAAATAGCTTGGCGGTTCGACGTTCTCTTTCATGGCTCAGTGGCTCACGCATCGCACTCCCAATTCAGAGGTCAGACTTTCGATTTCACGCGCCGGAGTCTTTTTCTGGATTATTTTTTTCTTGTGACTTCATATATATAGATATTTATACATATACGGTGAATGATGGCGACGCCGACACCGGTGGCAAAGTCACACTTTTAGCTCTGCTTACTTGCAGCTTTTAACGTAAGAATACCTCCGGGGGGCCAAGAGAAAACGAACACGAATATATTGAAGTGAAATAGCTAGCTGTTTTTGTGTTCAACAACTAAAGTTTTTAGTATACAGGGTGTTTCGCGTAAGTATAATGAAATATTATAAAAATGGGCTAGTTACCACTGAATAAATCAACACATTTAGGGTTTATGGTCCCATCGATCTCATTATGATATATTCTATGTTTACTATAATTGTTTATAACATAGGGCTGCATATTCTACATTCCTAATACTCATTTTAGGGCCGACTTGGCTTCCAAATATCATGCGACGGCTGCATTTCCGATGGAGGCGTAAATGAAGGCCCATGTGCTCAGATTTTGGTGCACGTTAAAGAACCACAGGTGGTCGAATTCGCCAGAGGCCTCCACTATGGTTTTTCTCATAATGATATGGTGGTTTTGAGACGTTGAATCCCACATATCTATCAATCTCTTAAATATCGTGGAGCGCAGTTAAACAACTCATTCAATTTCTTTTTTGGCAGCGTACATGCTGTGTGGTTAATATTAACCTGGTTTTTAAAAAAAGCCCTCAAAACACGAGATAAGATCGCGTTCGCGGACAGTTGAAAAGTAAGAATGAAGCAAAGAACGCATTTCAACAGGAAATTAAAGAATTGCTACATCCCACGCACAGTGCGAGTCGATGATATGAGAAGCACGAAGAACAAAGCTTGATATGTCACTTTAAAATCCGCATAACGTTACGAGGTAGAAATAAATGATGCCGTATATGACTCCTGTGTCATGATTTTTATGTTTGGATTTGTCGTTTACCTTCGTGATCTATTTACACCACGTGATACCAAAGTTAGTATATGCGGAGCTAGCGGAACGGTCGCGAGCACGCTAAGCGTAGTATGTTGTGATGTTTTTACAAGACACACCTGTAAGGATTATCATGTTTGCACTAGTCATATATTTTGTCATTCATTGACAAGTAACCCCAAATTTGGTTTATGTGAAGCTGGCGAAACGGCCGCGAGTGCATCACGAAGGGCCCAATATACTCCAATGTAGCGTTGACCTGCGCGCATGCTGGGCACAGCGACGCTACGTTAGCAAAACGCGAAACCCAGTCATGACCGACGCAACCAGCGTCCTTCGGCTACGCCGGACGACAACCGACGCGAAATTAGCGCTGATGCGTTACCCATACAACACTGCGTCGCCCTCTTTTCATGATGGAGGGAGGCCGGACGCGCTGAAACACCCATGCGTGAAAGCAACGCAGCGCGGCGCACGCCTGCAAGTTTAAGGCAAGACCGGCGCCTGGCGACGCAACGCCGGCGTGACGCGACGAAATGAACGCCGGCGAGCACGCGCACCACCTCACGTCGAAACGTATTGGCGCCTTGACTGTGGCATGTAGTCATGTTCTCACATGACATGTATCACATGATCATCATGTTTGCATCAGTCACATACCTTCGTCATCCATTGACGTCACGCTATACTAAATTTGGCATATGTGAAACTAGCGAAACGGCCGCAAGCGCATGATGAGTGTGGCATGTAGTCATGTTGTTACATGACACGCATGTCCTGATTATCATGTTTGGATGTGTCATTTACCTGTGTCATCCATTCGCGTCGCGTAATACCGACTTTGTACATGTGAAGCTAGCGAAACGACCGCGAGCGCATCATGAGCGTTGCTTGTAGTCATGTTGTTACATGACACGCTGTCACACCGGTCCCGTTAATTAGGGAGGCGATCGCCGGGCTAATTCCAAGGGCCGAAGTATTGGCCCCCCGAACCGCACCACGAAAGCGTGGACAATTTAGAAGTGGTCCTTTTTGGCGCGCCAGCGGACGCCGGCTGTGGCCCAAAGAACAAGTCAGAGCCGAGAGTTGATAAACAAACAAATTATATTCTCAAAATTGGCAGATCGAAAACAATACACGAGAATGCACACTCCACAATAGTTACATACAATACGTCACCAATCAATCAACACACTACACAGTACAATTAGCCCCACTCGAACAACGGACACAGACAACAATACACACTACAATGCAGTCGCATGCATTGAACAACCAAGACACTCAAAGACTAAAGTGATAGAAAACCTATTCAGTCCAAAGTTCTTGGAACTAAAGTCTAGATGATACTCTTCCGAGAATCACTCACTCAAAGTCCAGCGTTGTTGTCGTTCCGCCGCTCTCGAAGTTTCTCTTCCAGGAAACCTCCCGTCTTCAATTGGCCACTCTTCCAACTTCAACTTCTTCGCCGGAACACGTCGGCTTTACACACGCAGCTGTTGCCCCGCGTCTTCGCTCGATAGCGGTAAACACACACTCTTGCCGGTAGCTCGAGTCGTCACCCCTCAGGTGGAAATCCTCTTCACCTCCGGCCTCGTCCCTACGGACCAAAACTTCGCCGACTACACGGCGGAATCCCTACGCGCTCTGGCGCTCACTTCCGTCTCCTCCTGATTTCTCGTCTCGGCCGCTCGATTAAATACCTTCCGCGCCACCTTCCAGAAATTTCTCGTCATTTCGTCGGCGCGATACGCAGCGAAAGCTGGGGAGAGGTGCGAGACGGTTCGACTGCCCTCCCCGGAGGATGATTCAACTCGGTATGACCCCGCCCCGTTCGTTCTAGAAAAATCGCGGGCTTGCTGGGCCGCCGATGCGGGGTGAGGAGGTTCGTCTGCGACGCCACGCTTCCGCGGGGAGAGCGCGCGCCCGGGGAGCCTCGGACGTTTGCTTTCTTTTCTTCTTTTTTCTTTTTTTTTGACCTCGCGGCGTTTCTCCCGCTTGTTGTCGCAAGAATTTGGCGGCGCGCTCTTTTTTAGCGCTCGTTGTGGGACACACGCATCTCATGTTTTTCATGTTTGCACCAGTATCATACCTTCGTCATCCATTCACGTCCCGTAATAACGAAATAGGTATATGTGAAGCTTGCGAAAGGGCCGCCAGTGGCATGTAGTCATGTTGTTACATGACACGCATCTAATGATGATCATGTTCACTAGTCACATATCTTCGTCATGCGTTCACGTACTGTAATACCAAATTGGGTATATGTAACGCTAGCGAAACGGCTGCGAGCGCTTCATAAGCGTGACATGTTGTCTTGTTGTTACATGACACATGTCTTTTATTTTCACGTTAAGCTCTGTCGCTTGTGTTCGCTGTGCAATCATGTCATACCATACCAGTTTCGCAACATTCCATGTGAACGAAACCACTGCAAGAGCTGCAGGACCATGAAATGTAAATCATGACATTCATGACATACATATGATATTCAAATCATTACTAGTCAAATGTGTTCATCGTACAGTCATGTTATGGCATACCAAGTTTGGTATTGATACCATTATTGAAACGGCTAGGAAGGCTAAAAGTCGTAGGCGGCTAGATAGATAGATAGATACATTCAAGGTCGCCGAAGTTCGCTAAGAAATGATTCGCATTCAAACACATAATACAATAAACAGGCAGCTGATAACAATACCAGGTAATGTATGAAATGCGAACGGAGGACAGCAAGGTAGACAAAGAAAGTTTTCAAGAGCGCAAGCGAGCGCTTAACAGCGCAGTCGTTTGCGCTATTAAGCACTTTCGTCGTCTACCATGGAGCACCAACCAGCCCAATCAAGCCCTTTGTTGGAGGACAGCAACGACAGCACTTGGGCACATATTGATAATATTATTAAAAAAACTTCTCGAATAACTCAACTGGACAAACAAAGACAGTGCGTCATAATTTCCCTGTCACATAAACGATTGTTATATTGCATTTAACACAGACACCGACACTGCGATAGTTGTTAGAATCTCATTTCAATGTAAGTCAATCTCATCGTGTTTAAGTCATCTTTACCTACAATCTCTTCAATCGCTGATAGATAACAGCCGGGAGACGTGAAGTAGCCCCATAATTTGCATTCTTAGTGAGACTTTGCAACAAAGCACTGCGCAGGATAAACTTCGATGACCACCCAATGGAATTTTAGTGAAAGACGTCGCATGCATTACGAGTGCCACGGCTTAGAACAAGTGACATGCTATACACCTAAATGTACAAAAGTAAGGAAAACAGCCACAAAACTAAAGGTAGACTGCATCTAGACGCTCTCACTTTGACATTTCTCCAGTGCCACCCCGTGACTCTGCTCAATCAATTGGGACGCACTGACGCTCTATCGTAAGTATACGAGGCTCTTACCGTCGTTAGTTTTATTCAGGTGGCTTAGCTGCAGCAACATTTCCTTGAGAACTGAAATCCAGATCAACGTTTGTCGCTTCGCATGGTAGTTTTTCTACAGCAGTATCTTGTATATTATGGCACATGATATATTATTGAATGTATCGGAAATACAGATGAATACACTCATTTTGCGAGACGTGTTGCGGTGCAGATACAATATACCCAAAGAGTATTTAAGGTAGTATCCAAGGTACATGTATATTCGATACTGCCCAGCACTGTAATCCTTACTATGCCTGTTTGCATTTCTTCTCATGTTTTTAGCCTTCTTTATGTCTGTGTAAATCCCTTAATGTGAAGGTTCTGAAAACTGTTTATGCGAGTCCGTTTTCTCATCATGTTAGGACGTTCTATAAAGTTAAGATGTGGGCTAGTTGCTGACTGATCATTTCCCCGTAATGTTAGGTACTGCACATTTTAACATGGACAAAAGTTATAAGAAGGACACGATACTAAGTTTATTTTAGAAAGCCACTTCATATATATGCACCGAGGCGCCCAAGAGACACAGCAATGAAATAACAGGCGCTGAAAGCTTATCCAGTATCGAATTTGCCCTTTTTATCTCTCTTGCCCAAGTTAAAAAGTGCGCTAATTAACCTTGCGGTAAATTGATATGAAGCTTTTATTTTCAAGTTGCATTTTTTATGGCTGCTCACGCTGAGCAAGAGCGACGTCATAGCAAGTCACAAGCCTGATTCCTCCACACAAGTTTTTTGATTGACAATAATAAGGAATAAATATGGGACCACAGTTCTACATGACATCATGCAGGTCACAGTGACACAGTTTGGTTGGCTATGTTAATACGAGTGGGTAAATAAATACCTCAACTGCTTCATTGAACTTCACAAACCACCTTTTCGCGTTTTCTTCTCCTCAAGTAAGTATATTTCGACGAGTGTTACTTAACTGTAGCTAAAATGGACCTATTGTTTCTTTTTTGCAGTCACTTGGCAGAACGGCAATTAATATTGAAGCTGCTTAAAAAATACCTCACTATTTCCAGCAGTAGTGACGCAAAAGTGGAGCATAAGTGAAATTAGTTCTAGCTGTCGAGTCGCTTGATGCTTCGGCGGCGTTCATTTGACCCACGTCACCGGCAAGATTCGTCTGACTCCCGAAGAGGTATTATCATTCACAAAAGGTTGCTTTCACTCTTCCCAAGAGCGAATATCACCCACCATGCGTTTTGAAGGACGGTTGTATGCTTGGTAAGCCCGAACTCCCTTAAAATGGTCCCACAAGCTCTTTTCCAAAGACGATATTAAAGACGACAGTCTTTCTTGGGGACCATCAATGCAAAAACTTTGGTCTGTCTGTCTGTATCTGTCTGTCTGTCTGTCTGTCTGCACATTTAACTGATTGTCTACCGTTACCGTGAACCGGTTACTCTGAACAGAAACAACCAGTACCCCGAACGCCCGACACAATCCGCCCATTATTGTTGCTCAAGGATCAGCGTTCTTACGTGTGTGATTGTGAATTAAAAAGCAATCATTGCGCATATTTGCGGTACCATAACAACACGTCGATGTTTTGTGCCTTTATACTAAATAACGCACACACAAGTCATTCTAAAGACCGTAGCGTTAAACACGCTGCGCTGACAGTGCGAAAAATACAAGTTTTACCAATGCTTAGCTAAAACGACACGGTTGTGGCACCTGCCTGTCGCTTTGCGTTCTACATTTTATCGCCTCCGAGAATGCACGCATCTTTCTCCGCAGGCACGCAGGCCTCCCTTCGTTTTCAGAGATAACTGCCAGATGGCGCTCGTGGCTAACGTGCCTCGATGCGCTCGTTTCTGCTGGGCGCTCGAGGCACTCTAACGCAGCGCCTCTGGAATACCATTCACCAATTTTCTTGCGCAGAACATAAAATAAATGTTTTGTTCACTCTCTCCACACTCAAGACTATCGGCTTTCGACGACATTTGCAGATTACATGCAGATACGGGGCCAATTTCTATTTTCTTAGAGTGTATGCGGATCGCCGACATGTGCTGCAACGGTGAAGACCTAGGTAGCTCACACGGTGTTCGTGGCTCCACCTGGTTCAGAACGACGCAGACGTAATTCAGCGTAACCGTCGACATTCGGTACGCCAGTCGTTGCACGCAAGCTAAGCTCTAATGACTTTCTTTGCACCTATTTCTTCCGAGATTGTGCCCCCTGCAACACCTCAGGAACCGATGCAGCCGGACATAACTGCGCACGAAACGGTGGTGTGGACTCACAGCAGCCGCATAATAAGACTTGAGGCGACCGACCACATAATATGTGCAATGTGAACGCCGCTACATGAATGCTTTGTAGCAATTGTCCGCGAGAGAGCGTTAGAGCCCTCTCATATTACTATACAAGCGCAGGCTCTGCGAAGAGTGAATGAAGTTTTGCGTTTCATTTTCGCTCACCAGTATAGCTCACCTCGATCATCGTCTCCTATGACGAATGCTCGTGGTCCCTCTTTCTCGTCTCCCTGCAGTGTTGCGCATTTACTACGGACGAGTACCAGCTCAACCGTATTGCCACTTGCCCATTAGGCACGGCGAGCGCGAGCCATGGCTGCCCGCTAGAATGGAAGATGTTATGGGGCAGCGCGCGCTCTGGCTAGTTGTTGTTATTGAGTCAGCATTCTTGCCAGTTTTCTGTGCATATCCATGCCGGCTGAGTTCTTCTGAGTAAACGACCTTTCCTAGCACGTAACAACTGGTGTAGGGGCTGGCTAACTCCCAGCCGATGTTCCAAACGCCTCCAGGTAGCCCTGTACCAGTAGTGACAACACCAGTTCACCGCGCATGTCGAACATTACTAGTTCTAGCTCCTGAGCTTGGACTTCTGCCCGAGATGACGTCAGTGACATTCCCGAACGCTGTGGAAGGCGCTGCAGCCTGCAATGCTCTGGAAGGCGCTGCAGCCGCGCCTCCTACGCTGCGGAAGCCAAGGGTGCCGAAAGTGTTCCACGGTTTTGTCTCGGAGGATGTCGAGGACTGGCTAGCTCAATTCGAGTGGGTCTCGGATTACATTGGGTGGACCAACTTCGACAAAATGAGAAACGTGCATTTCAGCCTGGAGTACGGTGCCCATAATTGTTACGAAAACCATGAGCCCTTTTCCTCGTGGAGCACCTTTCGCCGTCAGTTTTTGGCAAGCTGGGCCAATCCCGATTGCCGCGAACGAACCGAGCGAGCATCCATACATACATCTATACAGTCACGCATACAAATGCCGAACGAGAGCGTCACGATTTACGTCGAGGACATGACGAGCCTCTTCCGTGGCGCTGACCCCCACATGGCAGAAGAAAAGAATCTCCATCATTTTATGCGAGGAGGGAAGGAGCAGCTTTTTGCTGACCTCATTCGCTGTCCCCCAAAGACTGTGGCAGAGTTTCTGACCGAAGCCACAACTATGGAACAAGTGCTCCAGCAGCGCTCTACTACGTACTACCAGTGTTGTGACTGGCACCAGACCTGACGATGAAGCGGTGCTCTTTTATTCCTCAAACAAGTAGCCGAATGGCCGGCTGCCTATGCCCACCAGCTTTTGTTCCTTCAAGCCGGAAGGTGAGGCGTCGTGTCGTCCCAACGCCGTAACAGTTTAGGAGACGACAATGAGTGTGGAATCTTCCTTGAAAGATGCCGCAGCAGCCAAAAATCGCCCCGGTAATTAAGCGAGCAGTTCGGCGGACACTTTAATATAAGCTGTCCTAAGGTTGGGACCCCTCGACCAGCGGCACACACACGATGAAGAAGAGCCCGCTGGCGCCACTTTGGAGTGCAGAGTCATGCCTCAATATTGGACGTTCACATGGGCCGTGCATGCTCTTCACCCATGCCGGCTGTGTGTGATCTGTGATTGGACAGGAACCTCTGCACGTGTTCCCTGATCTAAGGATCTGTGGAGGACCTAGCCTTTCTAATGAGCCACCCGCCTCATTCAAAGGAGCGCCATGTAGAGGAACGCCATATTTGAGAGCTCGCCATTTAAGAAAGAGCTCGTCATGTACGAGGGCTCACCTTGTATATAGTTTAAATAAACCGTCTTCAGTCTCTCTTCCTCCTGCCTCGAGAACTTCATCCTGGACCTCCGGTGCCAGCAAACCCCGGTAGTAACAACTGGCTGGCAGCTTTGGGATACCACTCAGCGACAGAGAACGACATGAACCCGAGATCAGCTGAAAGCCCTGCGATTCGGCGGGATCGGCACAGCGTACCACAACCACATGTAATGGTGTGAGTGCCTGGCTTTGTGCTTGATATATATTTAGTCTTTTAGCCTAGACCAGTTAAAAGATAGATATAACTAACAACTGCCTGGCTCCTGTGGTTGCTATCTCGGCGCAGAGCAGCACTGGATGTTTATCTGAGCAAGTAAATTAAGAAGGAAGGCTTAGATCATTCAATAGAATCATGTGTTAAATTTTGCGGAATTTGTAAGGGTACGGTGAGGGAAAATTTGGGATGTTATAAAAAACAGTATAGTGAGAAACAAACAGCCAACAGGTTAGAGCGGCAGGTTGGCCACGTAGTGCTACTTGTGTGCTTAAGCTTGTGGTCTCCGCTGTGGGATTAGATTTGCCAGGCTTCAATTTGTCCAGACACAGAATTGAAACACTGCTTGGTTTGTGTTTTGTCACAGCTGAGCCAAAGCAAAGCAGTGATCATACACCTCAGGAGATTGACGAGAGAGAACCTGCTGAACTTGTGTTGGGACCTTGACCTAAATTTTAATGACGATATGCTTGCATCTCAACTCCGTGAAATAATTCTTGAAAGCAAAATTGTAAAGGCGGAAATCAAGGACTTCGGGAATATGTATTTAATAGATCAGGAAGAGGAAGAGAAGCCCACTCGGTACGAAAAGAAAATCGAGCGCAGGAATGAAGAACACAGAAAAAAGATGCAGGAATTAGATGAAGAGATAGAAAGAATGCATCGTAAGGGGGGCGCACTGCAAAAAAGAGGCCGGACATCTGTAGATGTAGCGCATGAACTGTGTGATGTAGCAGCGTTGCCATTTAAGGCCGAAGAGAAGGCTACAGGCCGGACATTTGCAGATGTAGCGCACGAATGGTGTGATGTAGCAGCGGTGCCATTTAAGGACATGGTTGAGAACGCCTATAAGGACATGGTTGAGATTCGAGCCCGTTTCAAACAAAAAGAGCTCGCGGTCGAAGCAGGGTGTGAGGGTTCCGTGGTTGTGAAAACGGAGTTGAGATTAACAGAGTGTTCCAGGAAAATGGAACCTTGCAGCCCTATAGACGATATTGATGAGCGTCAGAGGCGGACGAATGGCTCCAAAGTTGGCACCAAGGAGTGTTCCAAACGGAGAAAGCGTCCGAAAAACCGAAGCACGGCGAAGCTCACAATCAGCGTGGCACGTTTGATGAGGACCTTCAAACGACGTGGCGGATTCGCGAGAAAAGGCCCGTTGTCTTCTCTGACTGGCTTGAATGGCATGCGTATGAGCAGCCGGAGAGTAAGGAAAAGAAAAGCGCAAACAACGTGGCCTCGGTCTAACGATGAACTGATAGGAGATTATCAGGACTGTGCACGCGAGACAGCGGAGAAGCATATCGATGATGAAGAACGTCAGAGTGGGACGAAAGGCTCCCAAGTCCGCGAAAAGAAGCGTGCACATGGGAGAAAGCGGGCAACAGTAAGGCAAAGCTCGCGATGAGCACAACGCGTATGAGTAAGGGCTTCAAACGGCGGAGCAAAATTGCGAGAAAAGTGCCGTTGTCATCTCTGACAGGTCTGTATCGTATGTGTCCGAGCCGCCGGAAAAGAAAAGCGCATCGTACGTGGCAGTGTTCGAATGATCAATTGCTAGGAAATCATCATCACAGTGCGCGCGAAAGAGCCAACAAGCATCTGGGTGTTGATTAGCATCAGAAGTGGGCGAAAGGGTCCGTAGACGGCACCGAGAAGCGTGCAAAACGGAGAGCGCGTCCTAAAAACAGGCAGGCGAAAATCGCGTCGCGTTTGAGGAATGTGTTCAAATGGCGGAGCGAAATTGCGAGAAAGTTGTATTGAAAGCGTCTGACCGGCCGAGGAGCAAGGAAAAGAGAAAGGCATTGTGAGCGTAAGTGGTCAGAGGGGAAGGGACCCTTGCGTTGTTCTCGCGGCGCATTGGTCGGGGTACGGAACACAGAGGTCGGTGGCTTTCGCGAAGTGGCGGGAAGGAATGATAGCAAGTCTGTTTCGAGGAATGTCGCATGGTTCGGTAACAAAAGGATTTACCTTTACGCGTGTTGTGCAACCCGCTTGATGAGAAAAGCCTTCCGGGTGCGACCACCACGAGTTCGACTCAAAGTCATTGAGAACAGCTGTAGTTTATAAAAAATGTTGATGCAGGCCTGTTCAAAGGAATGTTTTGTTTGTTTATTTTAGTGATTTTGTACATAACTAGTTTGAACTTTGTTTTAGTTAGCGCTTTATCATTTTGGTAGCTTATAAGCGTTGTATATATATATATATATATATATATATATATATATATCGGTAGGATAGTGTTACCCATTAGAGCAAGTTCCAGGCCTTAAAAGATGAGCTCCTTCAAAATAAGGTGATGGCAGCTGACGGAAAATAGTCTTTGGCGTTTCCTTGCGTGTCATGGGTAGACAGAAGGAAATGTCCTGTTAATGTACCAGTTGTTGAATAGTGACTACGTTGCGGTTGAGATCGAAGCCATAGAGAAGAGTCTATCACCTATGAGGGTAATAGTAACTTTAAGAATGAACTGAGTTTAACGACTGCGTATGTTGCTAAGAAAAAAGGCGGACGAAAGCCAGAATAAGTACAACGAGGTGCTGTGCCAAGGTTTCATCTAGCGAAACAAAAACTGTTTTACAACATCTGGCACAAACACAGTGAAGCTGTGGAGGTTTAGGTTTGTTTTGGGTTTTAGAGTGTCTTCTTTAAGTATGTTGGCTACTAGATAGTGTTTAGGTGACCCATTTTCGGTTTGGTTCATTTCTGGGGCGTTGTACGTTTGTCTAAAGAAACTGTTGTGTGATCGCATAAACAACACGCATAGGAGCCTGCGTCATGGTAGATGCGTGTAAATGAGCAGGGGTGACGTTATGAACTAAGTGCGACTGAGTGGAGCTACGCAAAGATATTTCTTGCGAGTTTTTTCAGGGATGTTGCGAAAGTTTCTTTTGTTCATTCAATGTTTTGTTCGCATGTGTCCGGACTGGAAGAAAAGCTAGTTCGTAAGTTTATGTGAGAGTGGTAACCACAAGGGGAAGTAAATTTGTAGTTTATCCATGCAGAAGCACGTGCGTTTGCGGACGTGTAATGTGGATGTTCCTGATGCAGGTGCAGCAGGGCAGTTATCTGTTCGTCGGCTGTGAGGGAACTGACGACTAGCTTTGGTGGCACAAAATTTTGAAAACTAAAGGATAGCGTGAAGCAAAAGGCTTTATTTTATGAGTAGGAGGCCTGCTAGTTTACAGCAGATTACTCATGCTTGCACGCGGGTATGCAATCGCTTGGCAGTTAATTTTCTTGGAAGCAGTCTAATGGGAAGATAATTCTCGAATACGGAGTGGGAGTTTCGGCAAAAGCTCAGAGAAACGTTTATAGTGCTGCTTTGTGCTTGGTAATACTACTCAAGGAAGCTTGTTTTGGAGAATATTTAGGACTCGATGTGTCTCAGTGCGGGCAGGGTGCTCTCCCGTGCCTGTGGTGGTGTGTATGAATGCTTTTCCCTGAAGATAGCCACAAGGAACGAGTGGGAAAGAGTCTTTGGCTGGGCGTCATCGGCAGTGGCCTGGAAGATGGCACCACATTACGACGTTTCGGGCGACCTGTGCAGCTGGTCACCTTAAGGTCAAATTTTCCGCCGGCACACGAGCTGTTGCGACTGGCACCAAAGCTGACGAGGCACTCTTTTAATCCTCAAACAACAAGCCTAACGGCCAGCTGCCTATGCCCACCAGTTTTTATCCCTCCAAGCCGGAGGTTGAGGCGTCGTGTCGCCACAACGCCGTAAGCGGTTCGGGAGACGACAACGAGTGTGGCGTCTTCCTTGAAAGAAGCCGTGGAAGCCGCCAATGGCTCCGCTAATTAAGCGAGCAGTTCGGCGGACCCTTTGATGTATGCTGTCATGAGCTTGGGACCGCCCGACCAGCGGCACACACATGACGAAAAAGAGATCCACTGGTGCCACCTTGGAATGCAGACTCACGCCTCAATATTGGACGTTCACGTGGGCCGTGCGTGCTCTTCACCCTCGCCGGCTGTGTACAAACTACGGCAAATAGAACAATATAAAAACGAAGTACGTCAAATTCTGCAAGTGCCGCCTTGCAGTTATGTCCCGCCGGTCCCAACGGAGCCACGCCATGCAACATACGTGGAATCTGCCAGTCGATATATTCCTGCTTCACCACGTTTCGTTAACGCTACGCCCCAGGATGCACTTCCTTTGCTGCAGCCAGTTCACTACTTGGAAAATTGAAAAATCGACAGCCGCTTCCAAGATCCGACGTATGGCACACACCGTACAGACGACCCCTCTGTTATCACTTTGGTGAAGCGGGACATGTGTACCGGGAACGTATCATCGCCTTGAACTCCAGGGTTTCGCCATCGACTCGCCACGGCCGAGATTTGGTGAAAGACCGAGAGCTATCAAAGATTACCTCTCGCAGCAGCAGATGCCACTGCGGTGGCAGTCGCGGTCCCCATCCCCAAGACGATCGTGTCCAAATTTTCTGAACCTCCCAGGGGAGGCGCAGGCACGCTCACCAATCCCTAGGCGGGAAAACTAACGACAGCGATCTTGGGGAGTGAGGCCGCTGACACTCGACGCAAGCAAGGCCTCCTATCGGCGCAAGCGCGGACCAGCAGTGATTTACTGACGACGGCGACGAAAGCCGGAGGCAGATTTTCTTTGGAGATGCATGTGGTAGTCGGTGGTTGCTACGACATTAGTGCATTATTGAATACAGGTGCGGACTATTCGATCATGACCGGAACACTAGCAGCGCACATAAGTACTGCCGATGGACATGTAGTCACCCTATCGGCATGTGCACTATCAGGGTGAGCATTGGGAGACGTACGTTTCTCGCCAGCCGCCTGATACTTTGTGACTGTTCCCATGACCAAATCCTGGAAGTCGAATTTTCGCGGGAGCACGGCGCTATTATCGATCTTCGGGGGCGTACCGTGACGTTTTCGACAGCTGGATCTACCGAAAAATCTGACGATAGTCATAACAGCACGTTTCGAGTTTCTGCCGGCAGTATCACGTTAGCTCCGCATTCCAGCGTCCTAGATGATGTGATGTCCGACAAGTTACGCGACAGTGAGGTTATCGCCGAAGGCAACTTGGCGATTTTTTGTTCGCGCTAGCTGTCTGCGGTGCACGCAGCCTCGTGACGCTTCATGATGGTCACTCTGCCCTATTTGTGACTAACTTCGATAACGAGTACCAGCACCTGTTTCGTCACACTGCCATCGCTTTCGCCTACCCTGTCACCGACATCGCTGAATGTTTCATAATTACATCAGCCGACGACGGGCTTCGACCGACACCAAGTGACGTGACTTCGTTACTTGCAAAAATTGATGTCAATTCGACCCTATCGGAACAACAACAGACTGAGCTACGTAAGCTGCTGCACCATTTCAGAGAGTGCTTCGCATCTAACTCGAAGGTCCACCAGACACCGATCACCAAACACCGAATAATTACGTATACTGACACCTCGCCCATAAAACAACACCCTTATTGCGTTTCAGCAAAGAAACGTGACGCGATGAATGCTTATATGCGCAAGTCGAAGAGATGCTTCAAGATCACGTTATTAAACCATCCAAGAGTGCCTGGTCATCTCCGGTCGTTCTCGTGAGGAAAAAAAGATGGATCACTGCGCTTCTGCGTAGACTACAGAAAACTTAACACGTGACTAAAAAAGAAGTCTATCCGCTGCCCCTCATTGATGATTCCCTCGACAGACTGCGGTGGACCAAGTATTTTTCATCCATAGACTTGAAAAATGGCTACTGGCAAATCGAAGTTGATGAACGATATCCTAAAAAACCAACTTTGTTACACCGGTTGGTCAATATGAATTTAGGGTGCTTCCCTTCGGCCTCTGTTCCGCCCCTACGACATGCCAGAGAACGATGAACACTGTTTTTACCGGTTTAAAGTGGCACACGTGCCTAGTTTATCTGGATGATGTTGTCATGATTTCTGTGGCCTTTGAGAAGCACCTGAAGCGTCTGCAGATTGTGCTGGAAGCACTCCGCTCTGCTAACTTGACGCTGACGCCAGAAAAAAGTCACTTCGTTTACAAAGAACCAAAGTTTCTCGGTCATGTTGTCAGTGCGGATGGTGTTTAACCAGATCCCGACAAAAGCACTGCCATGGCCTTGTTTCCTGTTCCACGTGATAAGAAAGTAGTATGTCGCTTGCTAGGGCTCTGCACGCACTATCGCCGCTTTATAGCCAATTTTTCTAGGACTGCTGAACCAATCATTCTACTCACTCTTGAAGACGTGCCATTCCTCTGGGAGGACGAACTGGACGCCGCTTTTTTTGAACTACGGCAGCATTTCAAATTTGCAGACACCGGCAGCACTCGCTTACTTTGACCATGATGCTGACACTGATGCCAGCAACGTGGGTCTTGGTGCTGTCCTCATCCAACTACAAGAGGGCACTGAGCGAGTGACAGCGTACGCTAGCCGCACTCTTTCCCGCGCCGAGGTCAACTACTCCACGTCAGAGAGAGTGCCTCGCTGTTGTATGGGCCACGATAAACTTTAGGCCTTATCTTTATAGACGCCACTTCAAAGTAGTAACCGACCATCATTCTTTGTGCAGGTTAGTTAACCTACGGGACCCATGCGGGCGACAGGCACGATGGAGTCTTCGTCTGCAGCAAATCGATTTCACGATCACTTACAAATCGGGTCGCAAGCACAAAGATGCCTATTCATTGTCCCATGCCCCGGTCGAAATTTGTGGTCACGACACCGAGGATGACGGTGGTTTCCTTGGGGCCCTTACTACACCAGATTTGATTACACGACAGCGCGTGGACGACGAAATCCACGCAGTTATCGAAAACCCCTTCATCCCATCCATCCCATTCCATTGAATAATGTGTGGGGTTGAACCTGAACTTGAACTTTATTTCGCATCTATACATTGTACAGATAACAGGGACACAGACAAAAAGCCACATTACGGCTTGACGAGGTTTATGCCCCTTTTCTGACGAGGTCTGTGCCCCTGAGGACACAACTCTTCCGTACCTCGCTGTATTTCTTGAAGTCTGTCGTCGTTATGCCTGTGAGATGGGGTCCTGTGTAAGAAAAACTCCAACGGCATCGAGAGAGCCTGTTTTCTAGTCTTGCCAACTGACGTGCGTGACGACATTCTTCTCGCCTGCCACGATGAGCCCACATGTGGTCACTTAGGTTCTTCTCGAACTCTCACTCAAGTTCGACAAGCGTACTACTGGTCTAAGCTTTCCGCATCCGTTAAGCGCTGCGTGAAAAGCTACCGGGAATGTGAACGCCGCTAATCCCCGCCACTGAAGCCCGCGGGGCTTCTTAAACCAATTGAACCAACTAGGGTGCCATTCGATCAAATAGGAATGAATTTACTGGGGCCCTTTCTGCTGTCGTCTGCCGGCAACAAGCGGATCGTAGTAGCCACCGACTATTTGACGAAGTACGCCGAAACAAAGGCACTACAATGCGCTACGACCTCCGATGTTGCCCCATATTTATTGGACGAGATTGTTTTTCCACATGGCGCCCCATCGTGCCTAATACCAGACAGAGGAACAGCATGCACGGCTCAGCCCATTCATGACGTATTCAAGCTCAGCTACACGTGCAACCGCATGACCACGGCCTATTATCCGCACAATAATGGCTTGACAGAGCGGCTCAACAAAACCAACGCTGACATGTTATCCATGTACGTAGATGTCCAGCATAAGACCTGGGACCAGGTGCGACCTTACGCCACATTCGCCTACAATACTGCCGTCTAGTAAAATATGCAATTCACGCCTTTCCGTTTTGTCTATAGACGTGAGGTCCAGACCCTGCTAGATGCCATGCTTCCATACAATCGCGACACTTTGATAACGCCTTACGCTTCACAGCTTACCCAGTACGGCGAAGAAGGTCGCCAGCTAGCACGCCTACGCATTACGCACCAGCAAACTACCGACGCATGCCGCTACAATGCTCGCCATTGACAAGTTGACTACCATCCAGGCAATCAAGTATTGGTACGGACTCCAGTCCGACGCTAGGGATTGTCAGAAAAACTGCTCAGTCGCTAATTTGGACCGTACGAAGTGTTGCGACGCGTGAGCGATCTGAACTACGAGGTAGTCCTTGACGGGGCCTTCTCGCCACGGCGTCGAGGGCACCCCTTCGGAATTTGTGCACGGGGTGCGACTGAAGCCCATAGTGCGACTGACGTGGTAGTGCGACTGAGTATGAACCTTGTTGCTCTGTTTTTGTGTATGCGCGTATTGTCTGCAGGTCTGCCCCGCCTTTTCTTTGTACTTTAAAGCATCGAAGCGATGCCCATATTTTTTTTCAGGGGGGAACAATGCCACTTACCTACTAGGTATGTTGGGCGCAAGCCTTGGCTGCCCGTTAGAATGGACTAACATGTTGATTGATATGTGGGGTTCAACGTCCCAAAAACCACCATATAATTGTGAGAGACGCCGTAGTCGAGGGCTACAGAAATTTAGACCACCTGGGGTTCTTTAACGTGCGCCCAAGTCGGAGCACACGGGCCTACAACATTTCCGCCTCCATAGGAAATGCAGCCGCCGCAGAGGAGATTTCAACCCGCGGGAAGAACATGTTATATTGCAGCGCACACTCTGGCTAGTTGTTGTTGTTATTGAGTAAGGCATCTTACCAGTTTTCTGTGCGTCTCCCTGCTGGCTCAGTTCTGAGTAAAAGACGTCTCGTAGCACGTGGCAATATGTATGTGGAGCCACAAAGGATATGCCATTTGTATAATTTAATGTGCAACAATGCTACAGCGACTTTAATGAAGGCCCATTTCACTTTCGTCTTGCGAGTGGGTGCTACGAAAAACGTATCAGCTACCGTACTTAATGCTGTGTTTGAAAGTTTCCACATGGCGCTCTAAGCTCAGCCAAAATGATACGCAACATGTCCCAGGCAGTTCGTCTTAGCCTTCCAAACGAAGCGTGTCGGACAATGTGGCCGTATTCGCAGGCCGTGCCAACACTTGGTGGGCCTGACCTTCGCTTGCTCGGCACGTGCAATCCATTGTCTTTTTTTTTCGAGATGGAAAGAATGAGTGGCGAGAGTAGCTGCCCTTCTGACCTTGCTATGCGCTGCTTCCGGCCGACGAAAATGCGTGGCCGCAATCACTCCTGCTCCGGCCTTATTCGTGGACGCCGCCTTAGATGTCAAAGAGCTGCAGTTTAAGCGCTGTCATTTGTGGTGCAACTTTTCGTATTCTTTATTGGGGAGAGCTCAACGGGATGTTTAACCTGCTGTAAATACACGAGAACAACCTCTGTTACTGAGCATGTTTATAGCAGAGATAGAATTGATCCTTTTCACGAATATCGACTCACTGAGCCTCGTAATGCTCGCTCACTGCACGCCCCGATCAGAAGAGCGATGCGTGGAGGAAATAAAACAGGGGATCTCTGAGATGAATTGAGACTGAACGTAAGGAAACAAACCGGGAGTGGACAGAAAAAGGGAAGGTAAGCTGCATGACAAAACAAGGAGGTGGCAGTGTGTTATTTCAAGTCCCAGCAGGCTTTACGAGCACAAAAGCACAAGGAGCAGAAATTATTTCCATCGACTTAACACACACGTCTGCTGCAACAAATGCTCAGGAACCACTCCAAACGCCAGCACTACATCCCAGAGAGCTTTGAGGCGTCTACTTCTCAAGGGCGTGGGATGTATATAAGCTTGAGAACATGAAGATGCAATAACACCATAGCGGGGAAGCGGTTGTTATAACTGAATTGGTTACGGGCATACGTTACACATTAGATGCATGATGATCCACAACAGCTAAACGTTTGGTTTTAGTAAATGTCGTAATCAGGCGAGTTGACACAGGCTTCGTGAAACATAAAACAAGCACAGCCCCCAAAAAACGTTGACTTTTGCTCTTGCCTGTTGCCACAGTGACGTCCAGTGCTACTACTCTACAAAACGTTACTAACTCAACAGATGGTTATTATCCAAAATTTATTATCCAAATAAAAAATAAACACTGTGACTAACCAAACTGAGGTCAAATAAAAGCTTGAGGTGAACTGAAAGACATGACTGCGACCCCTACATTAAAAGAAATGCAAGCATATTTAAACTCCGCAAACAGTAGTCAGAATTGCGTAATGAAAAAATCTTGGCATGTTTTTATGCATTGAACAAAAATAAACACACCGAAAAAATGTTTGTAAATATTTCAACGAGACAGAAAACACAACAAATAAATAAATGCATAAGGAAGGGAATGAACAATGAACCTCCACACTGCTTTTTTTTTTTGCCGACTCAAATCGAGAGAGGATTGCGTGAAAAGCAAACTCCGGTGATTTTTTTTTTTACTATATCAGGGTAATGGTGGTTCTGTGTTCCTGAGACTCTCGTGTTACTCGCCCGGAAGCGGAAATGCTCAGCAAGTTTGAGAATACTTTTTAATAAAGAAAGGTGCAGTACCGAAACCAGAACCCAGCCAAGTGAACAGCATAAAGTAACGTTTGGTAGGAACCTAGAACTGAATGTTGCATGAGACATGCTGGTCCTGCCGTTGCGGTGCATGAAAACTGGATGCTTGCCCGAACAGACGCACGGAGTAAAGCTCGAAGCAGAGGTAAATTCTCCGAGCGTCAACTAACATGTCCGAGGCTGACAGCGTTCAGAGCTGTCCGACAGCGGTGACTCGGACGCAATTGATGCTGTTACCTCGCCGTTTTAGAGGTGAAGCTCCTTGTGCCGCGGGTCGTGCATCCGCGTTGTATGTAGTAGTAGTAGTAGTAGTAGCAGTAGTAGTAGTGGTAGTAGTTGTAGTAGTAGTAGTAGTAGTAGTAGTAGTAGTAATAGTAGTGGGTAGCCACATCTCGTTTAGTCCTTGGAATGTCCACTGGACGGCAGTACTTGTATAATCACTCAAAGTCGCAAAGGAGCGAAAAGGGAGTGCAATGGGATTAAGTGCTGTATTTCGTTCCGGCGACCAACAACTAGTCCGTGGAGGGATTAACAGCAAGACGAGAGTACCGTGTGCCAACAGAGGGAGGAACTGTTAGACCATGTGGAGCTACGCTTACTTCCATGGAACTTGCCGGTGCAGTAGTGGCCTCGAAAGAATGATCAACATGCGCGTAAGCAAATAGTTGCCTAAAGTAATGAGCTGTTAACAGTTTAAGTTGGTGTAAATGGTCGTGTAACTACGAAACCTGCGTCAGGAGCAAAGTTATATTGTTTATATAGCATAAATATAAGGAAATGTGTAAGGCCCATTCTCAAAAAAAAAAAAGGAGTGCTCGCGCTCAAGCTGTATCAATGCGCGGCGTGGTGTTCTCGGCAAGCTAATTAACCCTCGTTCGTGTAGTGGTGTTTTGTGGATGTTTTATTGTTACGTGGTTGTGATTCCTGCCTCTTGTGGTGCCGTGAATCATCTCTGCGCTGTAGGAAACATTATCCGCTACTGTCATGAAGTGCAAATTATTAAAATGCTATTCACCGACTGGAATATCGCCTGAAAACTGAGTGCAAACAGGACTGCCATCAATCCGCAAGGTTTACCTCTGTGCTGTTGATATGTAACGAGCACGCTTTGTTTAACGCTCAAATTCTTCGTGAACTAATCCCGCATGGTTAATGAACTCGTGCTACACAGCATTGCGACTGCTGCCCCGTCTGCTATAGAATTACAATAGTGATGGCTGGGCCATCGACTTGTGGTAGCCATTAGCTGTAGCAAGTACATGTTTTCATAAATTGTTTTGCTTTCAGTGAAGCACAAATAAGCATTATTCATGAGATTTCAGCACTTTAAAAAAATCACTTATGTAGGCTCCGCCCAGTGGCATATTTTACAAGGTAAACAACTAATTTGAAAAGGTTACCTGTTAACATTGCCCATCTAGCATGGTTTCGCACCGCTAACACAGGCAGTCGGTGACCACGTCGGCGATTGTGCTTGTTTGTAGCGATGCAAGGTATGTTTTAATGCTACATCTCTAAAATAAAGCGCAAGCTTCATAGACAAATAAGTGGGCCCAGAAGCATATCGCAGTGAAAGCTTGAAGCGTCAAACTCGAGAATATGCTTCTTGAACTTCACAAAAGGTTTTGAACTGTTCCATTGCATTATGATAGGTTCTGTGAAAAAGCAGCTCTTCTCTACAATTTACGCCATTGGACGTAACTACAAGTGAAAGACCAGTTCTGCCTGAAATAATGAATGCCTCTGCAGTTCTTTTTTAGGACTGATGATTGATATGTGGAGTTTAACGTCCCAAAACGACCTTATGATTTTGAGAGACGCCGTAGTGGAGGGCTCCGGAAATTTCGACCACCTGGGGCTCTTTAACGTGCACCCATGTCTGAGCACA
Source organism: Rhipicephalus microplus (assembly GCF_043290135.1). Taxonomy (NCBI): domain Eukaryota; kingdom Metazoa; phylum Arthropoda; class Arachnida; order Ixodida; family Ixodidae; genus Rhipicephalus; species Rhipicephalus microplus. The sequence goes on from NC_134701.1 coordinate 28,938,896, forward strand.
CGGGCTTACAACATTTCCGCCTCCATCGGAAATGCAGCCGCCGCAGCCGGGATTTACTTTTTAGGAAATAGATGACTGAAAGTGCTGCGCCTTCCGAGGAAAGTCAACATCTTGCAACAAGGAACACGCTCTCAGCAGCTGTGGATGGGGTGGTTGCACTACATGAAGTCACCTGAACAGCATCTATTCCAATGAAGCATTGTTTTTTAATTATCTTTCCGAGACTGCAGGGAAGCTATCACATATTTTAGACTTATAAATGTTGTCGAATTGGTGTGTGTGCACGATGATTCAAAATTAACACGAGTCTCTGAATAAACTTGGCTGTTTCTTTAAATGTTTTCATTTTTCCTTGTCATTAAACAGACATTTTTCCTGAACGACATTACCAACCGCGCTCTGTACTCTAAGAATCGCGCAAGCTTGACACAGCGACAGCAACATATACAGGAACATTTATAAATACATACACTTATCAAGCGCGCAAATGCACCCGAACCACGCACGCAGGAATACCTGTTCAATGCACTTCACATTTTAAGAACGTGATCACCGAATCGTTGCTTGCCAAACGCTGAAGGCAAGCAATCATTCCAATGTCCAATGTAAAGAATCTCGTATAGTTTGAGCAACATGGCAGAGCGCGCAGCGTCCACGCAGTGCCTACAGATGCCCCTGTAATTTTCACTCTGGTGTGATCTGGGCTGTAGTATAGTAATTAGCGTACGTGACTGCGGATCTAATGGGCACGAATTCGAAACCTGTGTATTTGTCGTGAATATTCTGTAGTTTACTTTTGAATTTACTTCTTGTGTATTGATTATATAGGTCGTCATGCATCCATTAACCTCCAAGTTCTCAGTAAATAACCCAGAAATTCTATTAAATATTTTCTTTCGAGAAGGAGCAACTGATGGGACTAACAGTTCGTCCCTACGCAGTCACTTCCTTCACAAAGCGATAGTGGTGGTGTTCTTTCCTTCGTTTGGCGTGTGATGTTCTGTTCTCTGTTGATGAGTGTGCGAAGAAATCGTAGTTGGTGTTGCTTTGTAGGCTGCAAAAACCATCCCATAAGACGAAAAGTGTTTGGTATATTAAGGCTTTCCATGTGAGAGTGCCCCCGTGAGAAGTAGATTAGTGCGATCAAGCGGAACAACTGGTCGCACAGGGGTAACTCTTACTTCTTGACATTTTGTCCCTCAAAACTACTGAGGACTAAACAGTTCGTCCCTTGACAGCTACTGCCGAAAGGACGAAACGTTCATCCTTTGCGGAGTAATGGTTGTGGCATTGCAATTACCCCCCAAAAGGACAAGACACAGAACCCTTTTCGTTTTTTGCTGCTAAGAGTGGTGAATGTAGAGTTATTGTATATGCTACCTTTATGTAACATATACATTAACTATAAATGAATATATGATGAAAAGATGCGAGGTGGCGGCACTCGGAGTGTTCACTAGATGTACGGACGAATAGACGGACAGACAGGCACAGACAGACGAACAGACGGCGGATCGCACTGACGGACAACCAGACGCCGGAAAAACGCTGGCCAAACGCTGTCCTGATAGAACTCAGGCGAGAAATGAACATAACATACGCGTGCCATTTTGCTCGTTAACTAGTTGTGCCGCCTGATCGTGCTGATCTAGTTCTCAAAGAGCGCACTGTCACATGGAAAGCCCTAATATAGCAAACACTCTGCGTCTTGTGGGATGGTTTGTGCAGCCTACAAAGCAACACCAACTACAATTTCTTCGCGCAGTCATCCACAGGAAACAGAACATCGCACGCCAAACAGAGAAAAGAAGACCACCACCATCGCTTTGTGGCGTGCAGCACAGTAAACGCTGCAGCGGCCAAAGTTAGCCATGCCGCCGGAAGCTTCACTTTCATTGACATGCCACGCGTGAAGACACACAGCCAGTGTTGCCGATAATTCTGACAAGCAGGGTGAGCCGATTCCGCGCAATCTATAAAATTCAGTTGCAAACAATAAAAGCATCTCTCAAGCCTGTAATTTGTCATAAATGACGGTAATGTGAAAAAGAACGAACTCAGCAAATTTTATTGAGATCCATTGACCTCGAACATCGCCAGAGTTGGCATTAAGAAAGCGTTTGATAAATTAGAAGTTGAAAAGGAACCATCTTCGCTTCGGGGACACCGTTAACAGCAAAGCTGGGGACGCAACGTCAGCGCTAACGCATGTCGTGTGGTGTTTTGGGACGATAACAAAAGCTTGAGAAATGGAACGTGGCACTATGTTTCGCAAAACTTTCAGGCGGTTTGTATCACTGATACTTCTTGAACGCTCTTCGTTAAGCTTTGATATGGTATTATAGTCAATTCTTTGATAACCAAAATGTATCACGTGACATGGGGGGACTATGGTAACGCACACGCCAGTTGTCGGGCTAAATGCTGCATGCTTCTTTTAAGTGGACGTGCTGTGTGTCCAGATTCATCCAATTTTTGGGACAGAGACGTGCTTATAATGATGGAAGTGTTCTGCTAGGCAGTTAAATGTTTTTAAAGAGCGCGAAATTATTGAGACACGAGTGAGAATACACCCAGAACAACTGTTTATCTTTTAGCATGCAAGATACAGGCAAATCAAAAGACGAACGTCAACATGTGCCCATTCAGTGAATCTCGCATGTGCAGAAAAAATGCGAATATTTCTAAATAAAAGTGCAGCGCACTATGGAAGGCCAGCGCTGGGTAAGTGGCGCACCGTGAAAGAACACCTGGCGGAAAATTTCGTCACAACTCAGCTGCTCGCGCCCCGACGACCGGCCGCAGTGTACCACTCTGAGAGTACGCGCGTGTGCCGCTGCCTGCTTCATTTTGGAACGAACACCTCGAAAAGTGATTGCGCCATTAATACTGCACCGAGGTTTAGAAAATTAACTTTGTCCGCAGCCCGAGGCTACTCTCACAAGAAAAGCACTAAAAAACGGAGAAGCCCTGCAAAGCAGACAGCGTCTGTGCATACACTCTAAGGCAAAATTACCCGAAAAAGAAGTAACCGAGCCAAATAGGCGCGCGCGATGAACGGATAAACCATTGAGGAGGAACCACAGAGGCAAGCATGCCACGTGCAAATGACTTAGTCTCCAAACACGCTCCAATAGGATGAACCACTCGTGGATTGCAGGCAGCGCCAAAAGGGTTGCCAAGGTCACTACCCATCCTCATATCTCCTGGCTCAGTCTTTCCCCGTAATTTGCAGTCGACGGGTCGCGTTGCGTCGCGCTCGGAGTGCTCAACCACGGCCGCCTTGATTCTGCGATCTAGGAATTAAGACGTGGTGCTTGTGTGCACGCTTGGGTGAGCGTGGGCTGCTGCTTTTACGTTTCGCTGCCCCCATGAAGTCTGCAGCAAGTCTCGACACGTCACCACGCCGCACTGTATATATCTTGCTTCACGATAGTCACGACCAACACACGACAGCAAGTTTCGAATGCCAACATGGCGGCCGAGAAGACAGCAGGTCGGAGGCCTATCGGATATATACGTCAGTCCGACTCAGGGTACAAATGAGCACTAAATTCCTTCGCAAGTAGTTTATCATTCTTTATTCGACTCTACTTGTCGCATGTGCGACACGGATTGCGCTTGCCGGCAATGGGCTCGGTCGTGCTGTATATCGCACGCACGAAATGCACCGCGAAGGTCAGCTTGGGCGTCTGCGATTCGCCTGTGCTTTGCGACCGCCTGGAAATCGGCCGCCATTGCCGTCGGCCTCCCGTACACTCGATCATCGAGTGCTCGCCTGTCTTCGTCGCCGCGATGAGCTCCAGACTGGCGATATTGGGCTGAGACCTCGTCGCTGTGTTGGGAGTCGTCAAACACACGTTGCGGGTTCTCGTAATGAGCTTGGTTGTAGTATGTCGCGCGCTCTAAGTGCACCAGCACAGGCTGGCGGGGCTTTCGCTAGCGTCGGAACTCAGTGAAACTTGGTCACCATTACAGTTGGCTTTCCCGTCAGTCGGTCGCAAGCAACTGGGCACCGTCCGTTGGCCACGACGGCGGACTAGCGTTTGCGCGCTGCACTCGCTCGAGTTTGTGGAAAAGGGTCGCATTACCGTCAATTTCTTCGGCGCTAGCTCCAAACCAGTTCACCGCTGTTCGTGGCGGCGGCCAAGCGTACGCTCGCTCTCCTGTTTGAAGTTCGATGGCGGCAGACACTCCATGTGGGGCCCCTTGTTTTGTCTCGCGTTCGCTTGCTCAAGCTGAATGACGTCGCTCGCTTAGAACTCGCCGACTTGTTAGCGGCACGGTGGTTCGCGAAGTTGTTTCGCAACGGGGGTCGAAATGAGTCTTTGACGATGTGTGACATCATGGTGAAAATATTAGCATGTGATATCTATCATATGTTTTTATTTCACCTTACACGTATTTCTTATATGCATTCATATTCATTCTCTGTCACGTGTGACTCACTGTTTTACACACCTATTGTGCAGCCGTGGGCACACACTGTGCTCAAGGCTGTGGGCGCTGGCGTCTGCGATGCATGTCATCCATCTCTTTCGCCAGAGCCGCTTCAGAAGGACTGTGCGAGATGTGAAGGTAAAGTTTTTTGTGTGTCGTATATTACACGTGTGTTTTCATATCAACTTGCACGTACTTGTCATATCAGTGCATCTTCATCTTCTGCCACGTGTGTCTAACTATATTTACTATCTTATTGTACATACAGCCTTGCGAACACAACAGGTAGAAGGCTGCGTGCGCTGGCTTCTGCAATGCCTGTCATCTATCACTTCCGTCGGTGGTGCTCCACATGGAGTGAACAAGATGCGACAACGAGACTGGACTTGTACACTTCACCACGAATTCACTGCAAAGAATGCAGAAACTTCACGTGTATGTAGAAAAATAAAAGATTTTGATGTCTCACTTTTGTCTTTCGTCGTTGCCGTGACTGCGAAAGCAGTTACACATAGGTGGCTAACTACTTTGTCGGGTGTTCTTTTCTGCGCTATTTGTTGCTCACTGCGCAAAAATACAGACGAAAAAAGTATTACGCCTGTCGGAAAGTAAACAAAAAACAATGTTTGAACTGGGGATAAAAAGTTCATTCGATTGGAGTGTTTGAGTGGATCAACCGTTCATCAGGCAATGTGCAACTGTGAGGACTAACAGTTGCCCGGTAATGTGTAAATGTGTTGAATATAAGTTGCTCTACAAGATGCAAATGTGAGGACTAAATGTTAGTCATTTGAGGTTAATTGTAGGACTAAAGGTCACTCACTAAGGTGTAAATGTGAGGACCTAATGTTAGTCCCTTAAGCTCGTCTGTAGGGACTAACTGTTAGACCCGGTGCCGTTAGTCCTTAAAAGGATTATTGGTTGTGGCAGCCCCATTAGTTCCCTGAAAAACGTTTTGTAGAATTATGTTTTGAAGTTAGTTACGTGAGGTAGGATTGAAATGAGTTGACTGCTAGCCAGACATCGTATATTAACGCCGCCACTACGCACGAGCCTTGTTGTAGTCATCTACTGCGGCCGCGCCCATGGAAACTTGGTTACTTAGCAAGCGCATGTTTACTACAGTTTTTATTGCTCCTAAATATGCTAGCTTTGCATCGTAAAACATTGAAATATGTTGCTTTCGCATTGATTGCTTTGCCCTTTCGGCAAATCTGCGGCTTTTTCAATAGCTGAATGCTACCAGAAAGAGAGACACGGCGCGCGATCACTTTGAACATTGTCTTTTGGTGGCCGGTGGTGCGCCGTCGGCATAATGAGCGTCTAACAGTGGCGTCCCTCAAAATATATTGTTCGCTATGCATACAGAGAGAAAAAATTGACAGATCCTACGTACAATGGGAATGGATGATATGTGAAGCACGAATGAAAAGTGTAGATATTTTGAATTTTGTTAAAATTTTGAATTCATATTGTTGAATATTTTGTCATTCATTCACGTCACGTAACACAGTATTTGGTCTATGTGGAGCTACCGAAATGGCCGTGAGCGCCTCATGAAGGGCCCAGTAGCGTTGACGCGCGCGCACGCTGGGCACAGCGACGCCACGTTAGCAAACGCCAGCATTTATACTCTCACGCCACACGTGACCAGCGTCCGTCAGCAACAACCGCGAAATGCGACATGCTGTATTTCACGCCAATGCGTTACTGAGACTTCGCTGCGTCTCCCTCTTTTCGTGTTAGAGGGACGCCGGACGCACTGAAATGAGCATGCGTGAAGGCAACGCAGCGTGGTGGCGCCTGCGAGTATAAGGCAGAACTGCCGCCTGCCATGGCAACGCTAGCATGACGCGACTAAATGAACGCCGGCGAGCATGCCCACCGCGTCAAGTCGAACTGCATTGGTGAAGTCATGTTCTCACATGACATGCGTCTCATGATTATCATGTTTGCACCAGTCACATACCTTCGTCATCTATTGGCGTCGCGTAATGGCGATTTTGGTACATATGAAGCTAGCGAAACGGCCGCGAGCACATCATGAGCGTAGCATGTAGTCATGTTATTACATGACACGAATCTCATGTTTATCGTGTTTGCACGAGTATCATACCTTAGTCATCCATTCACGCCGCATAATAACAAATTTGGTATAAGTGAAGCTAGCTAAACGGCCACCATCGCATCATGGGTGTGGCTTGTAAGCATGTTATTACATGACACGCACCTCATGATTATCATGTTTGCACCAGTCACATACCTTCGTCATTCAGTGACGTACCGTAATACTGAAATTTGGTATAATTGACGCCAGTGAAATGACCGCGGGTGCATCTTGAGCGTGGAACGTATTCATGTTGTTACATAACACGCATGTCATGATTTTCATCTTAGGGTCAGTCGTTTGTGTTCGCCATGCAATCATCTCATACCATACCAGTTTTGTACCATGCCATGCGAATAAAATTATCGCAACTGCTGCAGGACCAAGAAATGTAAATCATGACATTCATGACATATATGTCATAATTTTCACTTTACGATTAGTCAAATACGTTCTTCATACACTCATGTTCTGCCGTACCAAGCTTCGTATTGATACTATTATCCAAACGGCCAGGAGAGCTAAAAGTCGTAGATGGATAGATAGATAGATAGATAAATAGATAGATAGATAGATAAATAGATAGATAGACAGATAGATAGATAGATAGATAGATAGATAGATAGATAGATAGATAGATAGATAGATAGATAGATAGATAGATAGGCTCCGATTCACCAAAGTTCGCTAAGAAATGCTTTGCATTTAAAATAATCACACAAAAGGTCCCCACCCCTGCGATAGAAATTTATGCCTACCCCCTTGGTGTCAAAGACTGACATCAGCCTGAAACAGCCTGTTATGTAGGCTCTCTATCTCCAGAAGGACTGAAAGCTGGGCCAGTTGGTGATTGTACTTGAACATATTTAACACAGCGCACGACTACGTGGACACAAGAGGAGAAGAAACAATCCCCAGCGCCGACTCGCAACTGAATTTGTATTGGAAAAACATGAACGGAAAAAAGAACACTTCAACCGCCACACCCTATTGACCACACTAAGGCAAAAAAAAAAAAACCTGTCAGCTGACACTATGAGCAATTAAATCCACGACATAAGTATCATGATTTCTTATTATGTAGAAAAGTGTGATTGCTTAATTGACGCAAACGAAAATTGCACCTTTATAAGCTGAACGAAACCATGCTTTTGATGGCGACCACTCCACCACCGGTCTTTATGTGGGTCTGATATCACAATGGAGAGAGAAGGCTTGTCATGACTGGCTGAGTATGCTCGCTCCAAGTTTAATTTTTCGTCTACTTTGTTACATGTCGCAGAGATACCACGTGAACTTGTTTACAGCGCAACACTAGAAACACAGGACAGGGAAGGCGTAAAAAAGAAAAGGAAAGATGGTGATGTTCACGATCAATCCCAAACAACTGGCCCAACTTACTGTCTTACTGGAAGAGATGGGCAGCTGCAGAAAGTTGATCAAGAGTGTGCGGAAGTGCCTCTGTCTGTCCCGGTTTTCCATCACCAGGCCATTTCATGGGTAGATGAGATGGGCACTAACAGTGGTGTCACACCACTCACTCACCTTGTAAAATACACTCTACCATGCCTCATTGATAATTAACAGACAACAATACCCAGAAAAGTATAGAGAGTGTTATTAGCATTGATTGTAATGGAAATGTGAAGAAAGAAAAATACACGAAAAGATAACTTGCAACCACCAGGAGCCGGACGGCAGATTGTCTTTTCATTCATTTTTCTTTCTTCCCATTTACATGATAATTACTTCTGATAACATTCCATATATATTCCTTGGCATCGCTGGCGATTGTATCTCATTATTATCACCTCTAAGAAAACAAGCCCTTGTGTTGTGTCACATCATTGCTCGTTTTGTTCATTATAACTGCTAAACTAGTTCTACGTCCTCAATGAAATTGCGCTTGTCCTAGCGGAAATAGCCATGGGTTCCACGGCTGCGGCACAAGTTTGTTTAAAACGCTCCAATCAAGAGTTCAGCAGCGCCACCACCAGGTCATAGTAATGGTTAGGTAATGTGCGTTCGTTAAACTGTTCGTTTGAAAATAGCATAAGTTATATGATTAAATTTGGTCGCGCAGGATAGCTACAGATGTGTTAGCATGTTAAACATGTTCAACGGATTCAGTGTGATGTAACGAGAGCAGAAGTAAAAAGAGACAAGAGCACCAGCGCTGTTTTCACAACTAAGTTTATTAGAGCAGAAACAACTCATTTTTCAAGACGAACCCTACAACTGCGTGAGCACATGTCGGACGGCGTCAAAGAGAAGACGAAAATAAAATACTAGAGACGGAACAACCAAGAACAAAGAGTATCATGTGAGAAAACTATACAAGAAACAAATTGCCGTGTCATGCCGGGCTAGACAATGCACTCTTACATACCGAGGGCCCTGTCTTGTGACTGTAAAATACTTCAGCAAAGCTTACACTCCAGCCAGTTTGTACCGCATTTCAATGCTGTTGCCAGCAGCAAAAGGCACAAAGGGAATACTTTAAAAGGAAGGAAACAAGCTTGCGCACCACTTATCCTATTCCTTTGATAGCTGCCGCTTCGTGAATTCAGCTCAGCGCAACAACAATTGAAAGCGACAAGCTCCCATAATTTGTCTATAGTATGGACATTTATTATATTCATCTTCATCTGAACATTATCATCACCGTTCATTGTGAATCGTCCTCGTTTTTGTGTGTGAGCATCATCATTCTGTGTTCACCGTAGCTGTTGGCCGTCGCATTCTCGGCAAATCAACGTCGTCTCAAACCAGGACCTCATACGTGGTGGAGGTTTCTCTTGGATCTCCTGTCCTCTAATCAGCTGCTCTACTTACTGGAGCTTTGCCCGGGTCGCCATTTCGGGCAGCAGTCCGGCAAGATGTCACGGAGTGATCAGGTGGGCGCTACAGCCGCCCCCACTCCACCACCGCAAGCCACGCCTTCTCACGTCGTCAAGAGCCACCAGCGTGAGCCTCAACTTTTAGCTGGTATGCGCGGAGAAGATGTGGAGGACTGGTTGGACGATTTTCGCGTGTCAGTTCTGCCAATCGGCGTAATGACTCATACAATCCTACTCACGTCGCCTTCTACTCAACGGGTATGCAAAAACGTGGTTTTCTAAACACCTGGTTGACATCCCTGAGTAAGCGACATTCAAAGAACAGCTTCGTACTTGTACGGAACACCAGCCGTTCGTTCGGTTCTCGCCAAGAAAACTCTCATGGCTCGGAAACAACTAGTTGGCGAGTTGTATACATCCTACATCGAGAAAGGTTGGTGCGCTCTGCTAAAATGTCAATGTATCAATGCCAGAGTCGGACAAGGTACGCCACATTATCAATGATTGATTTGTGGGGTTTAACGTCCCAAAACCACCATATGATTATGAGACGCACCCCATAATTATCAAGGGCATTGCACAAGTTGCATTCAGTGCCCTGGCCATCAAGAATCCGGCTACCATTCTTGAGTTCTCACAACATGTCAGGGCTTCGACAAGCTTGAGTCTGTTGGTCTAAAAGCGGACAATGATGCAACCCACCAACGGTGGACTCAGACCTACGTTGCATGATAAGAGCAATCATACGCGAGAAATCGCAATCGACAGAATTTTCACAGCCTTCTGTTAATCCAAACCTGCTTTGGGCAACGCTGTTGTGCAACGTTTATGAAAAGAGCAGTTGTTCGCTGGACAAGTGCGCAACCCTCCCAGCACTGTAGCGGATTTCCTCCACGAAGCCACGACGATAGAGAGAATGCTAAGGCCATGTATCAGTATGAGTGTCCTGGCAGTCTTTCGTCAGTGTCATCGGCCCTGCCGACACCTGACCTCACGACTATAAGAGACCTGAGGGAGCTCGTGCGCAGTATTGTGCTCAAAGAGGTGCAAAAGCTACACGCGGTGTCTTCTCAGCTCCATGTTGCTGCTCTAACGAATGTCGGCCGCGAGGAGGTCCCGCAGCTGGTTCAACCCATGATAACTCTGCGTCCAGCCGAGGTCCGACCCATGACGGCCCCACGTCCAACCGAAGCTCCGCTATAAGCGTACGTGGAAGCATTACGTACTCCTACACCGGCTGTTGGCTATCCGTCCCGTCAGCCCACCCTGCAGACGGCGCCATCATTTTACTCAGGACCAGCGCAGTACGGCAACCCACCATTTACATGGAAGTCCAGTGTGTGGCGTGCTCTTAACAACCGGCCTCTCCGTTATCACTGTGGTGAACCAGGTCACATCTACCGTGAGTGCGCATACAGACACATGGGTCTTCCTGGCTTTCGTCCAGATGCTCGTCGACCCAGAGATGGTGAGCGGCCCCATGCTATCGCCAAATACTTGGCAAGCCAGCAGTCCCCAACCCTTCCGCGTCGCCAATCCCGCTCACTGTCTCGACGGCGCTCCACGTCATCTGGCCAACATTCGGCCTTTGCGAATTGCTTTGCAGGAAGATCACTTAGATCCATTGCCCGCGCCGGAGAAACCAAGAACAGCAATCACTGGGGGTGAGGCCGCTGTTGATCGACAGTTACGAGAGCCTCCCGCGAACTGCCTGCCGACATCCGACGACATCTTTTTATCGACGTGTGCCATCGACGACAAACATGTCTCTCCTCGCATCTCCGTCCTTGCCGACAACCACCCGCTAACCGCCCTGGTAGATACGGGTGCCGATTATTGCGTCATGAGCGCTTACCTCGCTGCATAGGTACAAAAGGTGACGGCACCAAGGGGACATGGACCCAACCTCCGGACTGCGGGAGGTCGCCTATTGACACCACTGGGAATATGCACTGCCCGGCGCCAATTCCGTGAGTCGACATACAATGCTTCCTTCGTCGTAATGTGTGAATGCTCCCAAAACCTAATTTACGGAATGCATTTCCGCCGCGAGCATGGCGCCGTTACTAACCTTCGCGACCTGCTCATAACGTTCTCTGACGACCATACAGCCAGACGAAAGGATGCAGCTGCACAGACCATAAGACTTCGAATTGCTGACGACACCATCGCACTTCCACCGCGAGCCAGTATGTTGGTAACTGTGGAGCGCGACTGTGACAACATGAGTAGTGGCATCGCCGAAACTAACCTCTCGGTGCTGTTGGCTCGGCAGATTTGTGTCGCGCGCGCTATCGTCCAATTGAAACATAGGAAGACTCAGCTTCTGATCACGAATTTCAGTGGCCACCACCAATACTCTGCAAAGTAAACAGCGATCGCGAACTTTGAAGCCAATGATAACGAAGAATGTCCCACTATCACTTCGATTGCCACTGCCGCCGAAGGTGACACTGCATTAGCCAGTACAATTGACGTGAATTGACAGCTATCCCCTGCGCAGCAGCAGCAGATACGCGCGATTTAACGTACGTATAGAGACTGCTTTGCGTCCACCTCGAAAATCAAGCAGACCCCAATCGTGAAGCACCACATATAACGCACCCTACCGAACGGCCTGTACTACAGCACGCCTACCGCGTGTCGCAAAAAGAACAAGAGGCAATATGTTTTCAGGTTAAACAGATGCTCAGTGACGACGTCATCCAACCCTCGAACAGTCCATGGGCGTCACCCGTCGTACTTGTTATAAAGAAAGACGGCACTCTTCAATTTTGCGTCGATTACCGGAAGGTCAACAAAGTGACGAAGAAAGACGTGTACTCTCTCCCACGCATAGATGACTCACTTCATCGACTTCGACATGCCCGATATTTTTCATCAATGAATTTACGCAGCGGCTACTGGCAGATCAGGGTCGATGAACGCGACAGGGAAAAAACAGCGTTCATAACTCCCGATGACCTCTATGAATTCAAAGTGCTACCATTTGGATTGTGCTCTGCACCGGCAACGTTCCAAAGAATGATGGACACCGTCCTGTCCGGTCTAAAGTGGGAATCCTGCCTCGTCTACTTAGATGACGTCGTTGTTTCTTCCAAAACATTTGAGCAACATTTACAACGACTGCAGTCCGTCTTCGTCGCTATTCGATCCGCAGGCCTATCGCTAAAACCGGAAAAGTGTCATTTCGGCTACGAGGAACTAAAGTTCTTCAGGCACCTTGTCAGTCACGACGGCATTAGACCAGACCCAGAAAAGACCATGGCCATTGCTGCATTTCTTGCACCTTCAAACAAGCGAGATTTGCGCCGATTTTCGGGTCTATGCGCCCACTACAGGTGCTTTGTGCAGAGCTTTGCTAACATCGCTGAACCCCTTACCTGCTTAACGAAGGAGCATACTCCTTTTGTATGGGGTCCAGAGCAGAGAGCTGCTTTTTCCAAGCTTCAACAGCGTTTTCGGAGTGAACCCTTACTAGGGCACTTTGATGAAGGTGCCGCCACCAAACTTCACACTAACGCAAGCAACATCGGTCTTGGTGCAGTGCTCGTCGAGTGGCAAGACGGCGCCCAGCATCCCATCGCTTATGCTAGTATGCTAGTCACATTCTCTCATATGTGTAAACTGCGTACGCTACCACGAAGAAGGAATGCCTTGCTGTTATTTGGGCGATATCAAAGTTCTGACCGTATATAGATGGCCGCCCATTCAGAGTAGTTACGGACTATCATGCCCTCTGTTGGCTGGTCAATCTCAAGGATCCTTCAGGGCACGTCGTGCGGTGGAGCTTGCGACTTCAAGAATTTGAAGTTACAGTCGTCTAGAAGTCGGGACGCACGCACTCTGATGCTGATGGCCTGTCGCGCGCTCCCCTCACGACAACATCGAGCGATGATGATACTGATAGCCATTTTCTTTGTGCAGTCAGTGAATCTGACTTGGCGCACCAACAGTGGAATGATTCAGAGCTCCGACAACTAATTAAATACCTTCAAGGTCACAGCTCGAGTCCACCATCGGCATTTGCACGTTCAGAGCTATTTTGTCTCCGCAACGACATCGTCTACAAAAGAACTTCGAACCTTGTGCGACTGAATACCTCCTGGTTGTTCCACCAGGGCTACTTGCTGAAATTTTATCTGCCTGTTGTGACGAGCAGTCCTTCAACCACCTGGGATTCGCACGTACCCTTGCCCGGATTCGGACTCACTACTACTGGCCAAAGCTCACCCACGATGTCAAACATAAAGTTAAAACGTGTAATTAATGCCAGAGCCCTAAAGCCCCACCTCTTCGATCTGCTGGTTTATTACCACCTGTTGCACCACCGTCACAACCGTTTGAACGAGTCGGCATGGACTTACTTGGGCCTTTCCTGAAGTCACATGATGGAAACCGCTGGATCATAGTCGCTACTGACTATTTAACAAGGTACTGCGAAACGAAAGCCCTACAACGAGGCACCGCCAATGCGACTGCGTAGAACAACATCGACCTCCACCATGGAGCGCCAACAGTTCTTATCACTGACCGTGGAACAACCTTCACAGCCCAATAGATGCAAGACGTTATGAGAATTATGGGAACTGCTCATCGCAAAACGACCGCATACCATCCACGAATCAATAGTCTGACCGAGAGAATAAACAAGATGCTCGCTGACATGCCATCCATGTACGTCGACCGTGACCACAAAAACTGGGATGAAATTTTGCCATACGTAACGTTCGCTTACAACACTGCGGTTCAAGAGACTACAGGCTTCACTCCTCTCCGGTTGCTTCACGGCCAAGAAGCAATTACGACGATGGATGTCATGCTCTTGACTGACATGACCGATATTCCTACTGTTACAAACGAACTTATCCGGCTCGCCGACGCGGCCCGCCAGCTTGCACTCGAGCACATCAAAAAACGCCAACGCATCGACTCGCAGAGATACAACTCCCGTCATCGTCATGTTATTTACCAACCCGGTGGTCTGGCGTGGCTGTGAATCCCCGTTCGCCAAAGGTGCCGCTTAAAAAAGTTACTTCACCGCTACTTCGGTCCTTATAGAGTGCTACGGCGCCTCACAGACGTCAACTACGAAGTCCTGCTTGAAGACACAGCTCGGCAATCTCGATGTTCCCAGCAGGCGGAGATTGTTCATGTGTCACGGATGAAGCCACACTACCTCCCCAGCTACCTGACACCGTTTCATCATGCGTCTTTATGCGTGTACACGATTACTTTACCTTTTAATTGGCATTGAGCATCAGGTCGGTACTTTTTTTAGAAGGGGATAATGCCACGGGCATGGAACGAGATCAAGCCATGCCAATGCGAGTATGTGCCATTTTATGAAAAAGAAGAGGACTGGTTGTTGTGCTCGAGTTCTAACTTTCAATTCGGCTCGACTTTCAGTGCTGCTGCTCCTCTGAACAGACGTTGTGGTCTTACAGTGATCACGTGATAATATATATATATATATATATATATGTATATATGACGCATTAACAAGGTGATTCAAGAGGTGATTCAAGGAGAAGCCGACGAAGAGGAAGTGCGTGTGCATTAGAATAAACGCATGACATCTGGACCACGACGTGTCTCCATTTTGTAGCGTCACACAAGTCGGCAGGATCGACTTCATCGACGTGCCATGGCTAGGCCAAAGCCTCCGCTCAACATACAGAAGTTCAAGGGAACACCCTCAGTCAGTCCTGAAATGATATGGCACTCTTTCTGGTCAGCCAAGAAACCCAGTCGCTTTTTCTCGTCGTAGTAGTCCTTGATGGTCTGCCCTCCTTTCAGTCGGTAGTGAATGAAGAGACGGAAGGCATCTCCGTCAGTTCTAACAAAGCGGGCTTGCATGTGACGCTTGATTGATTGATTGATATGTGGGGTTTAACGTCCCAAAACCACTGTATGATTATGAGAGACGCCGTAGTGGAGGACTCCGGAAATTCAGACCACCTGGGATTCTTTAACGTGCACCCAAATCTGAGCACACGGGCCTACAACATTTCCGCCTCCATCGGAAATGCAGCCGCCGCTGCCGGGATTCGAACCCGCGCCCTGCGGGTTAGCAGCCGAGTACCTTAGCCACTAGACCACCGCGGCGGAGCTTGCATGTGACGCTTGATATCGTCCCAAGTTGTCCCGCCGTTGCCGAAAATCTCTGTCAGGTACCACTTGAACGCTTCCCCTTCAATGTATTCGTTGAAGTGACTCGCCCGATGGCGGTGAGTCCATGACGCCTCGGCTGCTTTCATGTCGAAAAGAAGAAGCCACTTGTCAATGGGGACGTCTTCTGGTGTTCCCTTGAACTTCTGTATGTTGAGCGGAGGCTATATATATATATAAATATATATAAAATGAGGGAAAGAAGTGTATACCTAAGGGCTCGTTTTTCCGTGTTTTAACACAATATTAATGAGATATAACAGACAGTAATGCCAAGGAATGTACAGGGGAAGTCATTAGAACCAATGGAATGTAAATAAGAAGAAAGAAGAAAGAAAAGTGGATGAAAAAATTACCAACTCTGAGCAGGAATCGAACCTACGACCTTCGAAATACGCGTTCGATGCTCTAACCACTGAGCTATCACAGCGGCCCTCCCTCCATCCACTTTTTTGGGTTTATCTGTGAATTTAGAAGTAGGAGCGACAGTCAGCGCCATCTATAAGCCAAACAACGAGTGTGAAAACACTCTTATGCGCATGTTTGGCGTCACGTAGCACGTGAACTTATTATGAGCGGGCAGCTGATTAATTGTCCCTCTTATACAACCTAAACACACCAAGTCTGCCAGTACGAAACCCTCGTTCAATGAAATGAGGGAAAGAAGTGTATATATATATATATATATATATATATATATATATATATATATATATATATATATATATATATATATATATATATATATATATATATATATATATATATATATGCTGAAACCTTGATAGTCCCCCCACCCAAGATACCCATCACCAGCGGTAGGCGACGGATATATATGCTTGTCATTCGTACTCTCAAGGACGTGCCCATTAAGGGCACAGTGATGAACGCCTCGCACTAACGATGAAGAGGTTCGAAGTTCGATTCCGCCCTAAAGTCTTCTTCTGTTTATTGCTTCTTTCTTGCGCTTCACACATACACACACACACACACACACACACACACATATATATATATATATATATATATATATATATATATATATTTATTTATTTATTTATATATATATATATATATAACTCAATAAAGTGGCTGGGGGATGGCCGCCGTGACAGCTCAGTGGTCAGAGCATCGAACGCATTATTCGAAGGTTATAGGTTCGATTCCTCCTCCAGACAAGTCATTTTTTCACCCACATTTTTTTCTTTCTATTTACATTACATTGGTTCTAATAACTTTCCCTATACATTCCTTGGCATTATTGACTGTTAGATCTCAATAATATTGTGAAAAAATATCGAAAAACTATTCCTTAGGTATACACTTCTTTTCCTTATTTATTAACGAGGATTTCGTACTGGCAGACTTGGTGTCGTTGGGTTGTGTACGAGAGACCATTGGTCAGCTGCCACTTCGTGATATGTTCACCTGCTACGTGACGCTGCACAGGCTCATAAAAGGGTGTTCCACACTCGCCGCTATGGCTACAGATGGCGCTGATTGACACTCCCACTTTGAAATCCACATATAAAACCCAATAAAGTGGCTGAAGGGATGGCCGCCGTGATAGCTCAGTGGTTAGAGCATCAAATTCGAAGGTCCATAGGCTTGATTCCTGCTCACGGCAAGGTATTTTTTCGCCCACTTTTCTTCTTATTTGCATTACATTGGTTCTAATAACTTCCCCTATACATTACTTGGCATTATTGTCTGTTAGCTCATATATATATATATATATATATATATATATATATATATATATATATATATATATATATATATATATATATATATATAGATATATATATATATATATATGCGTATACATATACGGTGAGCGACGGCGATTCTGGTAGCCAAATTCAGCCGAGAGTGTCCATAGAACTGCTATCGCAATAATATATTTCAAGTGTGTGTGCAAGTATGGAAGTTTCTCGCAGGGGCAGGCCTACGCTGATCTCCTGTTTAGCCAGAACTAATGCTGTCTTGTCCTATATATAAAGGAAGTCCACTCAATGGACATGGTGGATGGACACAACATGAAGAAATAAAATTCATATGCTGTATGGCAGCGAAAACACTATAGTACGTAAAATCAAGGTCCTGGGAAATCTCATCGAGTTTAACGCAGTTAACGGTGAGACCATCAACGAACTAACGACCAGGATTAGCAACGCCATGCGCCTGATTCAGTAGATTGCAAACAGGAGAAAGGGCATGATTAAGGAAATAGTTATCAAAGCCATCCACTCTTTCCTCATCAATCAGCCATATAAACAATGTGGTAGCTTTTCACAACTGGTCAGGTAGCAAAAGAAACACGATTTACGTCCTCATCCGAAGGACATTCAAGTCTGCCCTCGGCATCCGCAGTCCGGCAGCACAGATATTTTCCCGCATCTGAGACCACACATTATAGTTGAGGATATCGCCGAAGAACAACGCATCTCTCCGCTCAAAATACTTACAAAGGCTGACGCAGATCGATACATCCTAACTCGAGGGGGCATTGAGAACCACAGTCAGCCAACTCGGACACAATTAACAAATACCGAAAAAAATCCGGAAACCACAAACGTTGCAGCCATCCCATGGTATCGTTCATCTGGACTTTATTGAAGCTAGCTCGACTTTGACAAAAGTAGTGGCCTTGCGCCAATTACAAACACATAGCTTCCTGAATCCATTTCACTAGATGCGGATATTTACAGAAGTACATAAAGAAAATATATGTGAATTATGGAAACGGGAAACTGCTACATAATACTGCTTTTAGCGTGCACAAAAAAAAACAAGAAATAGACACACGAGCGCTAACTCTCAACTAATTTATTTTTCAAACGAACAAAACAAACATACAACTAGAAACTAGGAACCGACTTCATGCATGGGCAGGTTCTGTTTCAGTCAAAAATATAAGTATATGACCAAACAGAATTAAAAAACTGTACTCCTTATCTGTTAGAGCCACCGAAGATTGACTGATGCATTTGTTGTAGACCTATTGATATTGAAGGGCTCCGTAAGTTCACGTGTTAGTTTACCTCTGCGCGAAAACAAAATATCTGTATCGCGATACACGCGATTCAATGGCATCATTTACAATAATCTCACCATTGTGAAAATGTTTCTTTCCCTAGTGACTTAGCAAGCTGTTGTAGTCATGTGTTGATGAGGCGGCCAGTTAGTTCTATGTACATATTTTCACAGGTTAGTGGTATCAGATATACCACCCCTTCTCGGCATTTCATGAACTTCGATTCTTCTTTTAGCGTCAGCTACATTGTTTTCTCGTGTTTTTAAATTTTAGGGACGAAGCTCCTTAAAGCGGCATCCGTTCGTCCCTCGTAGCAGTGCGTAACATGTCTTACGCTTTGACCTGCAAGGTGGTGCCGTAGGAGATTTCTCCTGTGCGTTGTTGAACAATAAAAATACTCAGTAGGCGCGTTAACTAAAAGCCGAATTCACGTGTCTCTCATTCCCTATTGGCATTCATTGGCATGTACATTCAGCACTATCTGAAAAGAAAGGGTTGCTACGTTATACTCGCTGGGCGTAACCTCCTTGGTTTTAGAAAGGTTTAGCGAGCGTTGGGTTGCAGTGCCATGAATACAGTTACCTAGTATATACCATGAACTCGAGGTGGTTAAAGGTGGAAAGTAGACGCGAAGCAGAAGCCGTAAGAAAGTGTGCGTGTGCCACCTCTCGTTTAGTCCTTCGAATGTACGCTGGTGGCGGTGCTTTTATATTCGGAATATATGATGAAAAGATGCGAGATGGTGGTACTTGGGGTGTTGACTAGATGGACGAACAGACACGCTAGATGAACGAATGGACGGACGCACGGAAGGCTGCACGGACGGATGGACTCATGGACGGACGCAGGGGCGGATGCATGGACGAACGCAGGAATGGACGCTCGGATGGACGTGTGGACGCACGAACAGACGCACGCACGGACGGGCGGATGAACGCATGAACGGTCACACAGACAGACGCATGGACGGACGGAAGCAAGAACGAATGGACGGGCGGATGCATCACCCCACTCTCTAGCATTCACCCCGTGATATGCTGCCATTTTTTTTGCCAACAGCCTGACACAAATTTCGTGCCTTAATAAGGGTGCTGAAAACAACATCAATCCCATACCCCGTGGCACCGTTTTTTCATCCGTGAGAACACTAATGAATGTATGGCAGAACCGCATATTGCTTTAAGGGGCGAAGCTCCTTATCGCATGGGTTGTGCGTACCCGTAGTGCGTAACCTGTGGCACGTACCCACATACCAGTAGCACAAACCCACCGTCGGGCACATATCCGCATGTCCACATGTTACGAAAAACGTAGCACGGCGTCGTTATCACGCTCTCGGTGTTAACAAAGCGCTGACAGCAGAAATGTGGTACATACTCTCGTTTATTCCTTGGATTGTCCGCTCAATAGCGGTACTTGTACATGAATAATATATGATAAAAAAAAGTAAGTGGCAGTACTTGAATCGCTACATGCATGAATGGGCGCACGGACGACAAGGACGGACGCACGAACGCACGAACGAACGGACGCACGCACCGACGGACGCACGTACGGACGAACGAAACCACGGACGGATTGATGGACGCTTCGCCCCACTCATCATCGTTCATTGTGTGGATATGCTGTGACTTGTTCTCTTCAGTGAAGGAGTTCTTTCAGGAAGGAAGCGAAAGTCCATCACTATGAGGGGAACGCTTGACATGCCCACTGAACAATTTGTGGTTTTCAGTGAAAAATGTAAGTAGAGAGTCTGTTATGCCTAAGCAAGTAAAAAAACTGCACCGTAATAAAACATTTCACCGCAAACAGACCCTAACATTCAAGGGCTGTAAGCCCCGCCCACCGCCAGTGACAGCCGTTTAACAATGGCACCTGCGACAGCAAGGGGTGGAGCCATCGTCTTCTAAACAGAAGAAAGCTAAAATATCTCAATTTCACGCTCAGCTGACCATGGAACATTATCATATGCTCAAGTGCAGTTCATTGCGTGACGGCTCGCCAGTGTTGCAAAACTGTCGGTCCACTCATAAAAATGTTCAGCTATGAATGAAGCGCTCGACCAAATGCGCGAACATTTTGCCAGCTTATTTCTGAATTCACAATGATTAGGCCACACAGATTGTGGGGGGCAAGTGTGTGTCATGACCCTTCCTGATGCACAAAAATAAATGGGAAACAGTAGGTTGATTTTTTAGTAGAAAACAAGCAGCAGATAACAAAGCAAAATATTCGCATGATGGCAATGCCTGTCTTACGATCATTCACGACTCCGCATGCTTTTGGTAGTTTTCTATTTCTTGTCAATGTGTGGTAAAACGCCTTCTCAAGCATTTCACATGTTTCCAAGTGCTCTTGGTGAACTAGCATCAGTACTTGTTAATCTAAAAATAACTAGCATTGGCCTCAATACCATTTGTCCTGGCCAAGTGAAATTATTTCTAAACCGTTGCACACTTCTTTTGTCTGACATTCTTCATCCCATGAATAAAACAGGTTTCTTTCCTCGTGGGCATAATCACTCGTGCTTGCAAAAAAGGAGATTAATCATTACCATCTAACTAGATATGCGTTGCACCCTTTTATCAAGGTCATATAAATTATAGCTTCAAAGTGATTGGTAACATACATAATCAAGTTTAATATTCTTTCACTTGACTGACTTGGATTTATATCTGCCTACTGTACTAACTTGGCACTTAATAACTCACTGACCTATCTATCTATCTATCTATCTATCTATCTATCTATCTATCTATCTATCTATCTATCTATCTATCTATCTATCTATCTATCTATCTATCTATCTATCTATCTATCTATCTATCTATCTATCTATCTATCTATCTATCTATCTATCTATCTGTATACTTGTCTGTCTGTCTATCGATATATTCATCTATCTATCTATCGATCTATCTATCTATCTATCTATCTATCTATCTATCTATCTATCTATCTATCTATCTATCTATCTATCTATCTATCTATCTATTTATCTATCTAACTATGTATTTTTACGCCAATGGTATCAGTATTCAAGATGTCTACACATCAGTGTTTTATTTATTGTATTCTTTCAGTTAAAGTGCCAGGTTGTGTGGGAAATATGACTTAGTATTGTAGCAAAACAGCCATTTGGGTTAGTTGGTAGAGGCTCATTATGGAAGATAGAAGTGGGACATGGTACGTGACGCGCTTTTGTTGTTCTCTCTTTCAGTTCATGTTAATTACTGTGCCGCACTACCATCTTCCATTATTAACGTGACTTTGTGTAGCTAATATTTCACCAATGTCATTTTATGGTTGCACGAAGAACGATTGTATGTGGGCAAGAGTATAAGTTTTCTGGAGATAAGCAAGATCGAAGAGGGCCGTGCAGCATAAAGTTTGCTTATCATACACTAGAGGTAACGTTGGCGCAAGAGTCTATGAGAGCTGCTACGCACGGTGCTTCAGTGAGCATGGGAATGATGGGTAGTATACGGATTTGTCTAATCTTCGTACTTCTGGCTGCGTGTGTGTTCTTGTCGCTTGGAGCTGTTTTCTCGGGAAACAAAAACCAGCAAATGCTCAGTGGTTGCACTTCACCACCTTATTTTTTTAGGGTTAACATTTCAAATCGGGTCACGAAGCTCAAAAGGGTTCATTCTTACCTTCGAAAGAAACCCAAAACACAGCAACAAACGAAGCCACGAGTGTGGTTTGCCACCCGCAAGTACGAGGACTAGGGCAAATTCATATACTACCCATTATTCCCATCGTCGCTTAACGATCACAGTGCCAGACACCCCGCTACTTAATTTTAGGAAACTTTACGCCGTGCAGTTTGAACTGCGGTGGGCTGGTGCGATAGAAAATGGCAAAGCATTGTAAATTAGAAGGTAGCATACAAAATACAAAAGGTTAAAAAGTTTTATGCTAGGAGATTACGATTTACCAGAATTTGCACATCATCGAATGCTTGCGATTCAAGTTGCAGGACAATATTTGAGTGATAGAGGAATATAGATTGGACTGAAAAGCCAGCCTACATTCTTTCTCCAGCTTGCAGGGCAACAATTTTAGGTGCAAGCTAATGCGTATCCTAACCCTGCGGTTCTTCATGACATCTTCCCTGAACGGTATCCAAGTGCGGATTGCCCCGCTTGTGGACTGTTAGCAACATTAATCGATGTGTTGTGGGAATGTGAAGCCATCAGCCCCGCCCTCAGCGAGGACAGGTGGGCTGCGCTCTTACGCAGCCACAAACTTAAGGATCTAACCCTGGCCGTCCACAGTGCCCGTGAACGGGCCGCCAAGTTCGGCTTGAATGTTCCTACGTGGGATTAGCCGGATGGCGCGTGGTCTCCCCTGCGTCTTCTCAGGACCAAAATAAAGTTTTAATCAATCAATCATTCACTCACCGTCTTACAGGGCTCCTAAATCATTCCGTGTTCAAAAGTGACATTGGAATAGCTACAACTATTTCTGGTCTGCAACTTTACAGTATCATGCTTAGCAATGTCTACATGAAAGGCAGAGAAGCCTAAAATCAGCTTAGAGTGGCTTGTGGTAAAAATGCTGCAATAGATTACGGCTAACATGAATTTACTGTTAGAAGCAGTGGACGAATATCGTCATCTGTACGTTTTTGCAGAACTAGCTTTTCGGTTTGAAGGCATGACACGTATCAATTTATTGGCAAGATGTCTTATCGGTCTTTCTGTAGTTAATCACAGATGCGATTTTGTCAAAACCCGTTCGCCGAAATTCAACATTGCAACTGAGCACTCCACAACAAGCGGCCGCGCCTGGAAACGGCGCTAACAGGGTGAACCTGATAAGTGAAGCTTAACGTCCCAAAACCACCATATGATTATGAGAGTCGCCGTAGTGGTGGGGTCCGGTAATTTTGACCACCTGGAATTCTTCGACGTGCACCCAAATCTGAGCACAAGGGCCTACAGCATTTTCGCCTCCATCAAAAATTCAGCCGCTGCAGCTGGATTTGATCCCGCGATCTATGGGTCAGCAGCCAAGTACCTGAGCCACTAGGTCATCGCGGCGGGAACCTTGAAAGGAGACACGTAACAACGCTGCATGCGTTTAGAAGCGGCCGCACAGTTGCTTTGTTTTCGCTGTGTCGTACGAGTGAGCCCAGAAAAGGAGAAATAAATCTCGAAAGACCATTGTCGTCTCTCAAAATGCGTGGCAGCGTGGTATATTGATGCCTACGTAGCATTCAATCATTCCCAGAAGGACGCAGAGAACGCGCGATGGATAAAAATATTGATAATAAACTTACACATTGGAAAGTAGGTGAAGGTCACAATGGAAGGCGGTTCTAGACAATTCGCTCGCAGTGACTTCATTTTCCCCGGTGCGTACACAATTTCTTAGTATGTGTGCATTGTTGTGAATGATCGGAATTTTCTAAGCGCGGAGTTCACTGTTTTCTTTATGTAAGCAGTGCTTTGGGGAATTCGTTACGCTAAAAGTGTGGGTGTATTTTTTGCGTACAATTGTGTTCTTCTCAAAACGCACTGCTACCCATCCTCTAATTAAGCGGCTGTAATGATCCCTCCGCCCTAAAAAAGATATATATTTTTTTATTTTGCATCTCCTGTATATACAAGCGAACAAATGCAAGTGCAAATTTACATAGCTAAAAATGAGTGTATCTCACGAAAAATTCTCGCTACGCCCTTGTCACTGACCTTCGTTTCTTCCACGTGAACTTTAGCAGTCAAACATAAATTTTCTTTATTATTGTAGAGAGGAAGAAGATTATGTTCTTCACTCTTATTGGTACATTCACAGCATGTTCTAGATCGCATGCCAGAATTATATAAAAAACAACCTGGTCACTTGAGGATGAAGAGCATAGTTTAGACCCTATAACATGAAGAGCACATGTTATAGGGTAAATTAAAAGGCCCTCTTATTAGGCGCCGTCAAGAATGTTCAACACATAAATCATAAATTTAGACAAGAAATCATCATCTGAAGTCGGAGAGCAGTAGGCCGCTACTAAAATAATAGAATTTCCGAACACGTTTGGTTTCAAACATAAGCTTTCATGGCCATCTATTTGTTTCAAAGGTGTTACTTTCACATGAGAGCTCAATATAACGGCGACTCCTCCGCCACGCGATGGTCAGTCCCTTCTATACACTTTAAAGTTGCGAGGAACAATTTCAGCATCACTTACACCTTCTTGCAGCCAAGTTTTAGTCAAGGCCGTGATGCGAGGAGAGTATGCTAGCAATGTGCTCTCTAGTTCAGCGATATTGTTGATAATGCTTCTTGCGTTCATATTAGGAAGACGCAAGGTTTGATTACGTGGAGGCGGGATTTGTCAGCCATTTTCCGGCGGCTTAAGTGCCGGTGATAAACTTGGACAGGTAATGGTTGGCAACTTTTACTCGGCAATTGCTGCTGTCATCCCACATGAACCTGTCGCCATCGATACGGAGATTATTGAGCAAAAGATAGGGTTTCTTTCTGTTAGCCTTATCAATTTCAGCACTGCCCTACAGCAGTCTACGCCTGCGGAGCGTGGAGTGGGAGTAATCATTTTGGATAAAAATTTCGGTGCGTTTAAGCTTCTTGGCGTTCATCAGTGTTTCTTATTTTTCGTTGTAATCCTCTAGGTACAGAATTATGGGGCGATTTCCAGTTTTCCTTCCAAGTCTGCAAATACGTCCAATTGACTTGCACTCAACGCGAAGCTTTTTGCCAAATAGTTCCTTAACCACCTGATTGATATGGGGAGTTTAACGTCCCAAAACCACCATATGATTATGAGAGACGCCGTAGTGGAGGGCTCCGGAAATTTCGACCCCCTGGGGTTCTTTAACGTGCACCCAAATCTGAGCACACGGGCCTACAACATTTCTGCCTCCATCGGAAATGCAGCCACCACAGCCGGGATTCGATCCCGCGACCTGCGGGTCAGCAGCCGAGTACCTTAGTCACTATACCACCGCGGCGGGGCCCTTAACGACCTCATTTTGTAGGTGAACTTCCGTTTCATCCACTTTTTTTAACAAGCCCTAAGTTTGAACGGCGGCTGCGGTCTTGTATATTAACGATCTTTCCTGATGTTCCTACTACGGAAGCCTTTATTTCTTTTAAGCTTGAATCAAACAGATCAATCTTGCTTGTTGAATCTCTTGTTTCGGTGACCACTTTTTCTACCAGAGACTTTTTTCAGCCATAACCGCAAGAGATAATATTTGGACAGCCTGTTCGCTTTTCAAATCGATTAGGCTTTTCAAAACTTCACCTTGTTGCGCCAGGATTTCAGTAATCATCTTTTCTAGTTGATGACCTGGATTCAGCTCTACTTCTCCACAAAGCATAAGTTTGCAAGCATCAAAACAATCATACAAAATACAGATGCACGTTTGTGGGGATGGCACAACAATCAAAGGAGGAGTTTGTCGTCAAGGCAAAACGCATTCAAGGCGACATTATCGCCGCGCGTGCGTATCGCCCGCCACCGCCAGCCAGCGAAAACCTTGAACCACGCTGCACGTGGGGAGGGGCCATGACTCTTCCCCAGCGGCAACATCCCACCGTAGCTGCCTTTGAGGCTACCGCTACACGTGGAAGATGAGCGATCGTGCTTTACATCCCAACACGTACGGGAGGCGTGCAGCCAGTGCTGCATCGCAACTCGACGCGAGCGAGCGAGCAGGGAGGAAATCCAACCCAGCTCATCACCGGTGGTGACGGTGTCACAGCGGTTGCCTTGATCACGCGGCGAACCGACCTCTGCAGCTGAAAGCTGCTCCGTCTCGGGAAAAGGACCGCGATGGAGTGCGCTGCTTCCGCTGCCGTCAACGAGGGCACATAGCGAGGGAGTGCTCCGCGTTTGTGCCTCCTGTGAGGCAGGGAAACGGGAGCGCGGGCCGTTCGTGAAGGCACGAGCGGCCGAACTTTCGCTTCTCTCCTCTGATTACCGGGCAAGCAGTCCTGCTGGTGCGCACGTGCCATTTATTTCGGTCACCATTGTTGGTCGCAAATTCTCGGCGTTGCTGGACACCGGCGCAAGCGCTTCATTGTTTGGCGAACAGGCGTTGTCCCACTTGCAGAAGCCCTCGGTGCGCTGGCGGAACAGCCAAACGGCATTCACCCTCGCGAAAGGCGTGACCCAGTCGGTGGGCGCCACGAGGTTTATTGTCAGATGGGGAGGCCGAATGAGACCTGCGCGTTTCGTTCATCTTCCAGGGCTCAGTGTTCCTGTGATTCTCGTTCGGGACCTTCTCCTAAAAACCGGTATTGTAGTGGACATTGCGAATGCAGGCTATAGCTACGGATCTTTTTCCGAGCTAAAGCCGTTCATCATCCCACCTGCGTTTTCTGTTGCCTGTGCAGTAGATGCGTTGAAATCGTGGCACGTGCAAACTTCGAGGGCAGGCCCCTGCGCTATGCACTCGTCGGCTAAAAATCCCTCTCGGGACTGAGCGGCACGACACGAAGTGGCTCCGCATCCTTTGATCGCCTGGCGACTGAATTGGATGATACACAGAAGGCTCGTTTGTCGGCATTGTTACGCGAATACGATGAGCTCTTCACCGACCAACAATGCTTTACCGATTCGGTGAGCCATTTGATCGAAACTGGCGACGCACTTCCTCTGAAGTGCAACCCCAGGCCCGTCAGCCAAGCCGAGAGGCAGGTCATTGACCGCTTGCTGGACGAGATGCTCTCAGCTGGCATTGTTCGCCGTTAGTCCAGCGCAGGCGTCTCCAATTGTGTTGGTGCCTAAGAAAGATGGCAGTCATCGCCTGTGCGTAGACTACCGCCGTCTGAACGGAGTGACTCGTAAGGATGCCTATCCGCTCCCCATGATTAGCTCTATCGTAGAAAACCTCGGCACTGCGTGGTACTTTACCACATTAGATGCCTCCGAATGTTACCTACAGGTCCAGATGGATGAGCGTGACCGGTGCAAGACCGCGTTCATGTCCCACAGAGGGTTATTTGAGTTCACTTGTATGTCCTTTGGTCTTTGCGGTGCTCCTCCGACTTTTCAGACACACATGGACCGCGTCCTCAGGGAAGCAAAGTGGTCTTACTGCATGTGCTACCTCGGCTACATCGTCATTTATTCACGAACCTTCGAAGAACACCTGGCCCACATTGCCGATGTGCTCGAGAGAATGTTCCGCCAGGCGATGTGCCGTGAGGATGACGTTAAATCCCGCAAAGGCCCAACTAGCGCAAACCCGAGTTCAGTCACTTGGCTTCACGTTGGGCGAACGCTCCATTGAGCCAGATCAGAAGAAACTTCGAGCAATCTTTGATTTCCCCGCGCCCAAGGACGTACGCGGCCTGCGCCACTTATTCGGAATGGCCAATTTTAACCGGTCGTTCATTCCGTCCTGTTCCCGAGTGCAGGCGCCCTTGACCAAGCTCTTGGGTAAGTCAGCGGAATGGCGATGAGGACCTGAGCAGCAAGAGTCGTTTTGCTGTCTGTCTAGCGCCATTGCGAAGACGGCGCAGCTCAAGCTCCCCGACCTGACCAGACCGACACAAGTGATCTGGGACTAGGAGCAGTTCTCCTAGAGCAATACGATGGTGTGTTGCAGCCGTTGGCCTTTACCAGCCGCTCGTTGATACCCGCGGAAAGGAATTATTTCGTGACCGAGATTGAGTGTCTCGCCATCGTGTTTACACTGTGAGTTTGATATCTACCTTGATGGGAAGACATTTGTGGTGCAAACAATGTGCTTAGCCGGCAGATGCGGCTCCATGAGCCTGCAGGCAGACTAGCGCGCTGGGCTCTCCTAATAAATCATTTTGACTTTTCAGTGCAGTATCGGAAGGGGAGCACTAACGTGGTAGCAGACGCGCTATCTCGTGCCCCAGTGTCTACCGGGAGCCTGGATCCCGGTGCGACGAGGGCTACTGGTGCCTTTGCGCAAGCGAGCGACGCGTGCGACATGGCGGCGGAGCCGCCGTGCGGAGAAAAGGGTGAGTGCACCAACGAGGAAACTCTTTCCGCGGGCCAGGCAAGCAGTGTGCCGCGAAGCGGGCGAGTGGGGGAGCGAAAGGAAAGCGAACCTATGACGCCAACGCGAGCGGATGCAATGGTGGCAGTCCTGAGTGGGAATGATACCAGACTCCCCTTTGGGAGAATGGGAATCGCTTTCAGCAGACAAGAGTTACTGAAGGCCGAGCAAGATGATCCTTTTTTCGCGAGTTGAGCGACGGTATCAGAGAGACGGAGCGCCGAGACGCTGCTGGTAGTGCGGCGGGCGCAGGGGGACGGGAACCGGCGTGTGTCGCTGGGTGCCCATCGAATACGTACTTGCTGGACCATGATGATCTCCTGCTGAAATACATAGTCACCGATGAGGAGTCCGTGGACCCGCTAAGGTGGTTGTTCCCAAAAGTCTGAGAGGTGCACTGTGGCGAGCCTCTCACGACAAGCCCATGGCCGGTTACCTGAGTGGCTCCAAAGTTTTTGCGAAACTGAGGAAGGTTGTGACTTGGATTGGCATGAAGCGTCACATTTATGCTATTGCTGTTCCTGCCACGTCTGTCAAGCGCTGAAATCTAGGGGTGGCAAGCCGCCCAGCTTGATCAAACCAATTGTCAGTGAGCGTCCGTGGCAAGTAGCCCCCTGAGATTTAATGGGGCCGTTCCCCAGGAGTAAGCAGGGGTCCATACATCTAATAGTAGTCGTTGATAGTTTTTCCAAATGTGTAGAGTTGTTTCCGCAACGGAGAGGGACAGCGCAAGTGGTGCTGCAGAGGCTACAGGAAGTGTTTTGTTGGTTTGGCTTTCCGAAAACATTGATCACACGTCGTATTTCACCGCTCGTATTCAAAGGAATATGAGCGTTTCACCGTTGTCGTATTCAAAGGAATGCGACAACACGTCGTATTTCACTGCTCGGGTGTTTGGTGATACGTGCCATTCCCTAGGAATAGATCACTGCACCAATTCGCGCTACCATCCCCAGTCCAATTTGACGGAGCGAACCACTCGTACGCTCAAACCGATGTTGGCGGCCTTTGCCGAAAGTCAGAAGGTAGACTATATGAGTAAACTCGCGTTTGCAATCCGAACCTCCCAGAGTCGCTCCACTGGCGTCTCTCCCGCCTTCCTTAAGTTCGGAAGGGAGTTGGCAAATCCGGTGACCCGTGTCATGCGATGCCACTCGGGGACGAGAAAGAACCGGCAGACTGTTCTGCTTACGCTTCAACACTTCGGGATAGGCTTCGTCGAGCTCTCAGTAGAGCGAGGTAGAGTTTGGCATCGGCCAGGGCCAAGCAAAAGTCCCAGTACGACCGAAAACATCGTTACCTTTCATTTAAGGTAGGTGACCTCGTCCTGAAACGCAACCACGCTCTTAGCGAAGCGAACAAAGGTTTCTAAGCTTCGCTCGCTTTCTATACCTTTAATTCTATCCTTTTAATTCTCCTCCCCCTCCATTCCTGTTAGCTACTGTTGAGGTGTCGCACCCTGATGCAGACAGTCACGGGGCTCACTTTTCTCTTCTTTTCCCTCTTATAACCCTCCCCCCCCCCCTGTTGTTGTCCAAGGAACGTTGGCGAAATGGTCTGTCATTGCTGTCCACGATTTAGGCCACAGTCCGAGGCACTTGGCCCAGTTTACGCCACTCCCAATAGTCTGGCTAAAAATACGCATAGTTGCGACAGTTTGTGTTATACTAGCACCATATCTCGCAAAAATTGTGATGTCGTCTGCGTATGCCAGGAGCTTGACTTCGATTGCTTGTAACTGAAAACCGAAGATCTTTTTGTCAATAATAATTTTTATACGCAAAGTGTCTATATACATACAAAATAACAGAGAGCTTAGGGGGCAACCCCGGTGAACCCAAAATTGCACAAAAATGGGGGCCCCCAGACACTTATTCACAATCAACCTTTTTTTGCAGTTCTGGTAAGCGCCAGGGCCACTCCTTCACAAATAACTGAACCTAGGTTAACATGATTTAAAACCGCAAACAAAATTCTATGCTCAACACAATCAAGAGCTTTTTCGAGGTCAATTTGTAGAATAGCAACACGGTCATGTAAATAACCACAACACTCAATAATGCAACGCGCTTTATGGATAATATGGACTATTTAACGCCCTTTCATGCCGCAGGTTTGATGTGGCCCAACTATATCCCGTATTACCATCTGCAATCCTTGAGCCAACACCTTCATGTAAATTCTGTACTCTACGTTTGTTAAGGCTATCGTTCTATATGCAGATAAGGATTTCAATTGGAGTGCATCCTCGGTTTCGGGTATGAAAACAGTGTAAGATGACCTGTATGACGGCGGCAATGTCTCTAATTTATATGCCTCATAAATATAAATGTCAAGACATGGTTGATTTCAGGTTTCAAGGCCTTATAAAACGAGGCTGTTAATCCGTGTGGTCCGGGAGATATTGCAGCGTTTAACTTGTCTATGGCATGTTCAA
Source organism: Rhipicephalus microplus (assembly GCF_043290135.1). Classification (NCBI taxonomy): domain Eukaryota; kingdom Metazoa; phylum Arthropoda; class Arachnida; order Ixodida; family Ixodidae; genus Rhipicephalus; species Rhipicephalus microplus. Next base: position 28,969,932 of record NC_134701.1, read on the forward strand.
CTTCGACTGAGCTACACCAGTTCTTGTGACTTGTTGTCAAAGTTGCCTTTGGCAGGCTTGATGTCGGGAAAGCAATCGAGTGAATACGACTTAAAAAGCATTTTACAACAGCGAAAGATCAACCTGTCGTCGCATAATGTGAATAGCGTTACAAGTGGGCCGTTCAATGCTCCAAGCCATTACAAAAGCTTGTTCTTGTTTCCCTATTAACTCTAGCGCATATGCACTTCAGCCATAATTCCTAATCGTCGTCAACCACTGCATGCACAATTGGCACTAAATTCTTTGCAAGTGCTTAGCGCATACAACGCTTGAAGAAGAATGACGAAAATTGCATAGCGAATGCCGGCCTACTATACAAGAGTTCAATATTAATGCCCTAGTGGGTACCAAGCAAGTGTGTTTGCAGTATTTACCCAATGAAGGTTTTGAAGAGGCTCTAAAAGGCCGCCCTTCTGGCTTTCGCTGTGGCTGTGCTGCGCCTTCCACGCAGGCATGGCGTTTTTTTTTGTTCACATTCATGTTCAACGGATTCCAACGATCCTGACAAGCGCGATGGAGAAGCTATATGATATAGCATGTAACTGTTCACGGCATAAAGCAGTTTCTGACTGAATAAGAGTAGCCAGCTAGCGTTTTGATGGAGTCTAGGCCGAATATATAGCATATGAAGGTGAACTCTATCTTATGCAGCGCACAGTTGGCTGAGAAAAAAAAAAAGCGGACCTTAAAGCTTCCTTTTAGGAGTTGCACGTGATACCGATATCCTGTTCTTAGAGCGTACATTAACTAGTGCATGAAACATTCTCGAACTTGCTATGCACCTATTACGTGCCTCTTGTAGTGGGTTACCGGTTTTAAACCACTAAGTTATTATGGTGACCACATGTTCGGACGCCCACAGGCAATAGGCACTTGTACCACGCATTATTTCTGTAATATCTAATGTTGCATTGTGAGGTATGTATACAGGACGCGTGTGCTTGTAAAACGTGAAAGCTACTTTCACTGCATTTCCAAGCAGAGGATATTTTTTTTTTGCAAACAGACGCATGGTCGTGTGGTAGAACATTAGCTTGCTGCCCTAACGACCTTGGGAATCAGGGTGGGGCTTGCGTCCCCATCTGATCCAGGATTTCTGGTCATTTAATTTCTTTGAATTGTTCTAGATTTTTCGGTCACGAATAACCAACGTCGCCGACACCGACGCCGGTATTTTCGCGAAATAATCTCGTTAACACTCTCCCGTTAACACAATGTTGATCAGGCAGAACCAATACTTAGAATATATAAAGGTTTCAACGATGCTTTGATACGAACAAAATAAAATTACCGTAAACGCAAAGAATACGTTCTTTGACGGAACTACGTTCTTTCGGCCGATTATTTGCAGCAAGTGCTTTTTACGAGAGCCATCGTGTTTACCTTAGATATTGTAAAAAAAATTGCAAGTATTTGTTTATCGGTCGCAAGGTGCAGTCGCACGGCATAGCACAAGGAAAATGCGCTGAAAACAAAGCGGCGAACTACGCGCAATTACGGCAAAAAAAAAATGGCCCGAGCGTAAAAGAAAGTATATATGCGCAACGCAAAATTCACGCTTCTCCAAGGGCAACCACAAAGGAGACCAGTCATCGCACAGACACAGCGGCGGAGGGGAATGGCGGAGGGGCAACGAGGGAGGGAAGAGGTCACGTGTGCGGCTGCGACGAGTACAATGGATGGCGGTCCTTTCCCAAGATCACGGGGTTTTACTCTGCGAGTGCCTCGATGCACTCGTTGGTCTCGGAGTGGAGGCAAGGGCGTCGTCTGATACAGCGGTCGCCATTACTTGGTCCACTCCTCAGTGAGAGAACAGCAAGCGCGCAGCTTCGTAACCTTTTGCTCTCGAGTAAAGTAATTTTGCGCTGGAATCGCATTCACAAACGCACGTTTGTTCGCGGTTGTTGCTTGCTATGAGTTTGCCGGCACGCATCCCAACAAATAACCGAATGTATCGCGCCTAAAAGTGTTGCAGATTATAATGACCCTCACTGGCGGTGCCGCCACTGGGCTATGGCTCATTGGTGCACCGCTGCAGGCATCACTATTCGTTTTATACTTTTCTGGGGAAGATCGCCTTGTGTTTTTTCAAGACAGGACAGGTTAGCATTATTCAAGCTAGTTAGACATATGGAACACAGTAAAGCAAATGTATGATTCCCCACACTGACGAAACGAAAAGCGGTGGAATGTTGCACAGCTACTAGGACACAAAATCTATTCTTTAATATTGACATTATTACAGTTCGAAGTTTGACACACAGTATTCAGACGGCAGTATATGTTCGCGTATTTCCTAATATCAGCGCGCAACGCATCTAGGGAAGCATTAGAATTAGCGACATATAAAAATGTGAAGACAGCGCCTGCAGAATTGATGGTTAGATTACATATTGAGTGGGTGTGCGAACACCCCTACAATGCAGTTTACTAATCCATTCTGCCTTGTCGTCCAGGTTACAGCATGGATTCATTTCACCAACGTAGCGATATCTCCTGCGATAAGCGACACCAGCGGGCTGTCCTGCCATCTCAACGATATGAAAGTATCAGCCTGCCCGTGCGACAGCGACGTGTCTACGGTCATCCCTCTACCAAACGAAGTAATCGGATCGACGACAACATCATCGACGGCTGCCTTTATGAAGAGCTGGCGAAATCCTGGCGCCTTTAGTGGGCGTGTGAACAGCCCTACGATGCAGTTCACTAATCCATTCTGCCTTGTCGTCCAGGTTACGGCATGGATTCATTTCACCGCCGTACCGATATCTCCAGCGATAAGCGACACCAGCGGGCTGTCCTGCCATCTCAACGATATGAAAGTATCAGCCTGCCCGTGCGACAGCGACGTGTCTACGGTCATCCCTCTACCAAACGAAGGAATCGGATCGACGACAACATCATCGACGGCTGCCTTTATGAAGAGCTGGCGAAATCCTGGCGCCTTTAGTGGGCGTGTGAACAGCCCTACGATGCAGTTCACTAATCCATTCTGCCTTGTCGTCCAGGTTACGGCATGGATTCATTTCACCGCCGTACCGATATCTCCAGCGATAAGCGACACCAGCGGGCTGTCCTGCCATCTCAACGATATGAAAGTATCAGCCTGCCCGTGCGACAGCGACGTGTCTACGGTCATCCCTCTACCAAACGAAGGAATCGGATCGACGACAACATCATCGACGGCTGCCTTTATGAAGAGCTGGCGAAATCCTGGCGCTTTTAGTGGGCGTGTGAACAGCCCTACGATGCAGTTCACTAATCCATTCTGCCTTGTCGTCCAGGTTACGGCATGGATTCATTTCACCGCCGTACCGATATCTCCAGCGATAAGCGACACCAGCGGGCTGTCCTGCCATCTCAACGATATGAAAGTATCAGCCTGCCCGTGCGACAGCGACGTGTCTACGGTCATCCCTCTACCAAACGAAGGAATCGGATCGACGACAACATCATCGACGGCTGCCTTTATGAAGAGCTGGCGAAATCCTGGCGCCTTTAGTGGGCGTGTGAACAGCCCTACGATGCAGTTCACTAATCCATTCTGCCTTGTCGTCCAGGTTACGGCATGGATTCATTTCACCGCCGTACCGATATCTCCAGCGATAAGCGACACCAGCGGGCTGTCCTGCCATCTCAACGATATGAAAGTATCAGCCTGCCCGTGCGACAGCGACGTGTCTACGGTCATCGCTCTACCAAACGAAGGAATCGGATCGACGACAACATCATCGACGGCTGCCTTTATGAAGAGCTGGCGAAATCCTGGCGCCTTTAGTGGGCGTGTGAACAGCCCTACGATGCAGTTCACTAATCCATTCTGCCTTGTCGTCCAGGTTACGGCATGGATTCATTTCACCGCCGTACCGATATCTCCAGCGATAAGCGACACCAGCGGGCTGTCCTGCCATCTCAACGATATGAAAGTATCAGCCTGCCCGTGCGACAGCGACGTGTCTACGGTCATCCCTCTACCAAACGAAGGAATGGGATCGACGACAACATCATCGACGGCTGCCTTTATGAAGAGCTGGCGAAATCCTGGCGCCTTTAGTGGGCGTGTGAACAGCCCTACGATGCAGTTCACTAATCCATTCTGCCTTGTCGTCCAGGTTACGGCATGGATTCATTTCACCGCCGTAGCGATATCTCCAGCGATAAGCGACACCAGCGGGCTGTCCTGCCATCTCAACGATATGAAAGTATCAGCCTGCCCGTGCGACAGCGACGTGTCTACGGTCATCCCTCTACCAAACGAAGGAATTGGATCGACGACAACATCATCGACGGCTGCCTTTATGAAGAGCTGGCGAAATCCTGGCGCCTTTAGTGGGCGTGTAAACAGCCCTACGATGCAGTTCACTAATCCATTCTGCCTTGCCGTCCAGGTTACGGCATGGATTCATTTCACCACCGTAGCGATATCTCCAGCGATAAGCGACACCAGCGGGCTGTCCTGCCATCTCAACGATATGAAAGTATTGTTACGGGAGAATAACTTTACTTTATAAAACGAGGAATAAACTCGGTGGTGGACAAGATGGCGCCCAGTTGGCTCACAGATCTGACAACATCGTCCTCCTCTTTGTCTTCTTCGTCGTTCTCATCCTACCGTTACATGATTTCCCCGGCGGCTGGAGCACCGACCCGGTGCTAATCAGGAGGCACTGGAGTAATACGGTTTGAGTCGCGTAACATGCACTACGTCAGTGTGAGGGTGAAGGATGGCGGGGTCCGTAGGGGTGATTTCGTATGTGACGTCAGTTACTTGGCGTAAGATACGGTAGGGACCTGAATAGCGTGGGAGTAACTTCTCCGAAAGTCCAACGCGGCGCGAGGGGAACCATAACAGAACGAGATCTCCGGGTGTGAAGTGGACATCACGATGGCGGGCGTCGTATACGCTCTTCTGATTGTCCTGGGAGTCCAGTAAGCGTCGTCGAGCAACTTGGCGTGCCGCTTGGGCCTTCATTATTGCATCACGAGCGTACTGAGACTTGTCATTTAGTCCGGCCGGCAGGAGGGTGTCGAAAGGTAGCGCAGGGTCACGGCCGAACAACAGAAAAAAAGGAGAGAACCCAGCGGTGTCGTGTCTGGAAGAATTGTACGCGAATGTTACAAACGGTAACGTAGTGTCCCAGTCGCGGTGATCGGCGGAGACATACATGGAGAGCATGTCCGTGAGAGTGCGATTGAGGCGCTCCGTTAGACCATTTGTTTGTGGATGGTAAGCAGTCGAGAGCTTGTGTTTAGTGGCGCAGGAGCGGAGGAGGTCATCAACCACTTTGGAAAGGAAGTAGCTGCCTCGGTCGGTAAGGAGTTGTCGAGGGGCGCCATGATGTAAGATGACGTCCTCCAGAAGGAAATCGGCCACGTCAGTTGCACAGCTGGTTGGAAGGGCCCGTGTGATCGCGTATCGGGTAGCATAATCGGTTGCTACTGCAATCCACCGATTACCCGCAGCTGACGTAGGAAAAGGGCCAAGCAGGTCCACGCCAACACGGTAGAATGGGTCTTGTGGGATGTGCAGTGGCTGAAGACGTCCGGCCGGAGGGGCATTTGGTTTTTTCCGTCGTTGACAAGGGTCGCAGGCTGCAATATAACGGCAGACGTCGCGGTACATGCCAGGCCAGAAGAAGCGCCGGCGAACTCTGTCGTAGGTCCGTGACACGCCGAGGTGACCCGCTGTAGGTGCATCATGAAGCTGGGCGAGAACAGTGTGACGCAATTGAATGGGAACGACGAGTAGTCTTTCGGGGCCGTCAGGACGCATATTGCAACGGTACAATACACCATCATGTATTTCAAACATTCGAAGGGAAGGGTCGGGCCTCACCGATGTGAGCCTTCGGATAATACCGTCCAAGAAAGTATCTCGTCGCTGCTCGATTCCAATGTCATGAAACGCGGATAGAGAGAAAACGTCGATAGGAAGGGTGGTTTTAGAGGAGTCGCCGTCTGGAGGGTCGACAGGATACCGGGACAAGCAGTCCGCATCTTGATGCAGGCGGCCGGTTTTATACAGGACTGAGTAATCAAATTCTTGAAGGCGCAGCGCCCAACGGCCAAGACGGCCTGAAGGGTCTTTAAGGGACGAAAGCCAGCACAAGGCGTGGTGATCTGTGATTACTGTGAATGGCCGGCCGTACAAATAGGGACGAAATTTACCGACTGCCCAAACAAGTGCCAAACATTCCCGTTCGGTTATTGAATATTTTCTTTCAGCAGGCGAAAGAAGGCGGCTGGCATAAGCAACAACACGGTCTCGTCCTTGTTGTTTCTGGGCGAGGACTGCACCGATGCCATAGCCACTTGCGTCTGTACGAACTTCTGTGGGAGATGAAATATCAAAGTGGGCGAGGATAGGCGGAGACGTAAGCAGACACACTAGATTTTGAAACGCATCTGCTTGCTCAGGGCCCCAGATGAAGCCAGCGTCTTTTTTGAGAAGTTGAGTGAGAGGGCGTGCTACGTCGGCGAAGTTTTTAACAAAGCGGCGGAAGTAAGAACAGAGGCCAACGAAACTGCGAACGTCTTTGGTACAGGTTGGTACAGGGAAATCTCTTACTGCGCGTATTTTATCTTGATCAGGGCGAACCCCCACGGAATCAACGAGGTGTCCGAGGACAGAAATTTCACGACGGCCGAAGTGGCACTTTGCCGAATTGAGTTGCAGGCCCGCCTTACGAAAGACAGATAAGATTTTCGATAGCCTTTCAAGGTGCGTCGCAAAAGAAGGCGAAAAAACGATAACGTCGTCCAGGTAGCACAGGCAGATGGACCACTTGAAGCCGTGCAACAGAGCGTCCATCATACGTTCGAATGTGGCGGGCGCATTACATAAACCGAATGGCATCACTTTAAACTCGTAAAGGCCGTCGGGAGTGATAAACGCCGTCTTCTCACGGTCCATGTCATCAACGGCAATCTGCCAGTACCCAGAGCGGAGGTCAATGGAGGAAAAATATTTTGCGCCGTGAAGGCAATCCAGGGCATCGTCTATGCGTGGTAAAGGGTAGACGTCCTTCTTCGTTATTTTGTTTAAATGGCGATAATCGACGCAAAATCTCCAGCTGTTGTCCTTCTTCTTTACAAGTACAACAGGGGACGCCCAGGGACTGCATGAAGGCTCGATGATATTCCGAGAAAGCATTTTGTCGACCTCCTGTTGGATGATGCGCCGCTCTGCATGGGAAACACGGTAGGGTCTCCGATGGATTGGACTCGTATCGCCTGTATCAATCCGGTGCTTAACAACGGACGTCTGGCCGAGTGGGCGGTCGCCAAGGTCGAAGATGTCCCAAAAAGATGCAAGCAGGGAACGCAGGTCGTTAGCTTGTTCTTTCGGCAAGTCGGGGGCAATCATCTTGGTTAACACACTTTGGTCTGATGGAGGAGTAGACGAAGTTTTTTCGGCACTCGGGATGCTGTCATAACTTAGAGTGCAAATATGGCACTCTGCCGCCGGCACGATCTCGGCTAGAGATATACCACGAGGGAGGACTTGTGTACATAGTGAAAAATTCACTAAGGGTAGGCAGGATGCATTGGCCGTAATAGTGATGACGGTGTGAGGAAACGCAACGTTGTGCGAAAGCAGGACGTCAACATTGGGGGACACAATATAAACACCGTCTGGGACAGGTGGAACAGGGGAGACGCCTATGTAAGCTACTGTTCGTTGAGGGAGACGCAGGTGTTCTGTAGAACAAAGCCGACTTGGAGGGCAACTTGGAGGATCAACAACATTAGGTAGAGCGAGTTGCACTATACCGGCAGAGCAGTCTATCAAGGCCGAATGTTCAGACAAAAAGTCTTGGCCCAAAATTATGTCATTAGGGCAGTGTTCTAAAACATAAAACAGAACTGATGTGTGGTGTCCGGCGACGCTGACGCGAGCTGAGCACACACCAATTACGGCGACTTTTCCACCATCGGCCGTTCGGACCACAGGAGTTGGGCCAGGAGTAAGGACTTTCTTCAGCCGTGCTCTAAGGTCAGCGTTCATGATAGACACGTGTGCGCCAGTGTCAATGAGGGCTGTAGTAGGTACACCGTCGACGTCAACATTGATAAGGTTCTGATGTGCGGGCAAGGTCAGTAGAGGATTTTGGGATCGGGTCGGTATTGCAGCATCACCTCCAAGAGCTGCTCCCGTCAGTTTTCCGGAGGTGAACGCCGGAACGAGCTTGGGGACGGCGATCGGCGAGATGGGGGCGAGCGGGAGAAACGGCGTTGTGGCGAAGGGGAGCGGCTGGATCGGGGGCGCGAGGAATTCTCAGGCGTTAGCGGCTCTGTTTTCGGTGATGAGCGTGAATTCCAGACAGGTGGGCGATGGGGCGGAGGGTGAGGCCACGGAGCAGAGCTGGACCAAGCACGGCAGTGACGCGAAATGTGGCCTATACGACCGCAATTGAAGCATATCGGCCGGTCGTCTGGGGTGCGCCATACCGCCGGGTCGCGATAATGTGGGCTGGCAGAAAAACGTCGGTTGGGCGGGACAGTCACGGGTGGATTTGGTGTGGCGTAGTCTGGACGATGAATGGAGCAGACGTTTAAGCCGGCGTTGGCCAGTTCTTGCCTCACGACGGTCTGTATGAGAGAGACGGTGGCGTGATAGCTTTCGGAGTTGGGGGAGGCTGACACGAGTGGAGCTGCGGCTTCTATTTCCCGACGGACAATACGGACAACGTCACCGGGACTTTCCGTAGAAGGCAGGCGAGGGTCTTCGCATGTGGACGTTGCAGCCGTGTTTGGAAGCCGGGCAAACTGGTGGAGAACACGGCGGCTCTTCGCTTCTTCAAAGCGCCGGCATTCAGAAATAATGTCGTGGACCGTAGATGAATTCTTGAACACAAGAAGGTGAAAGGCGTCATCTGCTATGCCCTTAATAATATGGCCAACCTTATCGGCTTCGGACATCTGCGAGTCTACCTTGCGGCACAAAGCGAGCACGTCCTGAATGTACGTGAGGTATGATTCGGTGCACGTCTGAACTCGACGTGCGAGCTCGTTTTGGGCGGCGCGTTGACTTCCCACAGGCCTGCCAAATAGCTCCCGGAGCTTTTGCTTGCATAACTCCCAGCTAGTCAGTTCTTCCTCGTGCGTCTCGTACCAGACCTTTGCGGTACCTCTGAGATAAAAAATCACGTTGGCCAGCATGAGCGTTGGATCCCATCGCATACGTACACCCACTCGTTCGTATGACTTCAGCCAGGCTTCTACGTCAATGCCATCAGTGCCAGAAAAGGTACCTGGATCTCTCGGGGGCTCCAAGATGAGGGTTGACGGTCCAGTTGGAGAAAGCACGGACGTAGTTGGAGAAGGCACGGTAGACGGAGAAGGGTCGGCATTGTTGACTGCAGTCGCCATGGGGGAGACCACTAGGCGCCCGCTACGAAGCTCCGTTTTGCGTGAAGTGAGTACCCCGCACCTCCCACCAATGATGTTACGGGAGAATAACTTTACTTTATAAAACGAGGAATAAACTCGGTGGTGGACAAGATGGCGCCCAGTTGGCTCACAGATCTGACAACATCGTCCTCCTCTTTGTCTTCTTCGTCGTTCTCATCCTACCGTTACAGTATCAGCCTGCCCGTGTGACAGCGACGTGTCTACGGTCATCCCTCTACCAAACGAAGGAATCGGATCGACGACAACATCATCGACGGCTGCCTTTATGAAGAGCTGGCGAAATCCTGGCGCCTTTAGTGGGCGTGTGAACAGCCCTACGATGCAGTTCACTAATCCATTCTGCCTTGTCGTCCAGGTTACGGCATGGATTCATTTCACCGCCGTAGCGATATCTCCAGCGATAAGCGACACCAGCGGGCTGTCCTGCCATCTCAACGATATGAAAGTATCAGCCTGCCCGTGCGACAGCGACGTGTCTACGGTCATCCCTCTACCAAACGAAGGAATCGGATCGACGACAACATCATCGACGGCTGCCTTTATGAAGAGCTGGCGAAATCCTGGCGCCTTTAGTGGGCGTGTGAACAGCCCTACGATGCAGTTCACTAATCCATTCTGCCTTGTCGTCCAGGTTACGGCATGGATTCATTTCACCGCCGTACCGATATCTCCAGCGATAAACGACACCAGTGGGCTGTCCTGCCATCGCAACGATAATAAAATATCAGCCTGCCCGTGCGACAGCGACGTGTTTACGGTCATCCCTCTACCAAACGAAGGAATCGGATCGACGACAACATCATCGACGGCTGCCTTTATGAAGAGCTTGTGGAATCCTGGCGCCTTTAGTGGGCGTGTGAACAGCCCTATGATGCAGTTCACTAATCCATTCTGCCTTGTCGTCCAGGTTACGGCATGGATTCATTTCACCGCTGTACCGATATCTCCAGCGATAAGCGACACCAGTGGGCTGTCCTGCCATCGCAACGATAATAAACTATCAGCCTGCCCGTGCGACAGCGACGTGTTTACGTCATCCCTCTACCAAACGAAGGAATCGGATCGACGACAACATCATCGACGGCTGCCTTTAAATCATTCTGCCTTGTCGTCCAGGTTACGGCATGGATTCATTTCACCGCCGTACCGATATCTCCAGCGATAAGCGACACCAGCGGGCTGTCCTGCCATCTCAACGATATGAAAGTATCAGCCTGCCCGTGCGACAGCGACGTGTCTACGGTCATCCCTCTACCAAACGAAGGAATCGGATCGACGACAACATCATCGACGGCTGCCTTTATGAAGAGCTGGCAAAATCCTGGCGTCTTTAGTGGGCGTGTGAACAGCCCTACAATGCAGTTCACTAATCCATTCTGCCTTGTCGTCCAGGTTACGGCATGGATTCATCTCACCGCCGTACCGATATCTCCAGCGATAAGCGACACCAGTGGGCTGTCCTGCCATCGCAACGATAATAAACTATCAGCCTGCCCGTGCGACAGCGACGTGTTTACGGTCATCCCTCTACCAAACGAAGGAATCGGATCGACGACAACATCATCGACGGCTGCCTTTATGAAGAGCTTGTGGAATCCTGGCGCCTTTAGTGGGCGTGTGAACAGCCCTACGATGCAGTTCACAAATCCATTCTGCCTTGTCGTCCAGGTTACGGCATGGATTCATTTCACCGCCGTACCGATATCTCCAGCGATAAGCGGCACCAGTGGGCTGTCCTGCCATCTCAACGATATGAAAGTATCAGCCTGCCCGTGCGACAGCGACGTGTCTACGGTCATCCCTCTACCAAACGAAGGAATCGGATCGACGACAACATCATCGACGGCTGCCTTTATGAAGAGCTGGCGAAATCCTGGCGCCTTTAGTGGGCGTGTGAACAGCCCTACGATGCAGTTCACTAATCCATTCTGCCTTGTCGTCCAGGTTACGGCATGGATTCATTTCACCGCCGTACCGATATCTCCAGCGATAAGCGACACCAGCGGGCTGTCCTGCCATCTCAACGATATGAAAGTATCAGCCTGCCCGTGCGAGAGCGACGTGTTTACGGTCATCCCTCTACCAAACGAAGGAATCGGATTGACGACAACATCATCGGCGGCTGCCTATATGAAGAGCTTGTGGAATCCTGGCGCCTTTAGTGGGCGTGTGAACAGACTACGATGCAGTTCACTAATCCATTCTGCCTCGGCATCCAGGTTAGTTCGGTTACATCTCTGTATGCTAAAAAGTCGAATAACGTTTGTTTGTTGCTGTTCCCACGCCCGGGAGTTTTGTTTTCTGTTTTTCATGAGTGCTTTGACGTTGTAACTCAATTGCTTATGTTGTCCGGTAATGTTGAGCTCAATCACGGACCTAACACTAGAGCCCAAGTGCAAAGTGCTCTTACTGATTCACAGACTAAGAAGTTTAATGATATGTTCATGATGTTACAAGCTGTAAACACGCGTACCGAAAAAATGGAGAGGGACCAGACAGATCTAATCAAACCTGTTGATGAGCTTAAAAAAATGCAGGCGAGTTTTCAAGAAAACCTTACTGTTTTAGACAAACGATTTACCGAAGTTGAGCGCAAAACGGTCGCGATTGAGGAAGTCAAGGAAGAGATACAGCGTTTTCGCCAATATATTAGCCATATTAGCAGCGAAAATGATCAACTGCGTGCTCGGCAAGGTGAGCTCGAGGATATGCAGCGGTGAGACAACCTCTTATTCTAATGGGCTGCCTGATGCCCAGTCAGAGTCCTGGGCCCAGACAGAAGAAAAGCTGATGAATGCGTTTTCATCCAGATTAGAAATAGCAGCCTCTGAAATACTATTCGAACGAGCACACAGGCTTGGCGGTTATCATCCCAATAAGTGCCGGCCAATCATTGCCAAATTTTCTTCCTTCAAGCTCAAGCAGCAAATACTTCTGAGTAGTTCGAAGCTGAAGAAAGTAAATGTTGCCGTTAGTAAAGACTATTCACCAGCTACTTGCCTCGCCAGAAAGAAACTGGCTGAATTTGGCAAAACTCAATCCTCAAGATTTGAGGTTCGCTTTAACAAACTGTACGTAAATAGAAAGTGCTACATCTACAACCCCTCTGACGATTGCGTGCATGAAACCTCCGAATCCTTCAAGTCTTAAGTCAAAACTTCACATCTCTCGCATGAGTCACCGCCTGCATCTGTGCACAACACCGAATAGCGCTACGCGAGGGGAAGTGGATCAAAGCTACCAGTGGCAAATCAACTTTCGTTTCTTTTCACAAATATTTGAAGCCTAATTCTAAAACGTTACGATCTCTGCTCTGTTATCGATGCTTCTAACGCCGACATAATCTGCCTTACTGAAACCTGGTTGCCGGCGCAGATTGATAAGAGTGAATTATTTGGTTGCAAAAAACACTACAACATTTACCGCTGTGGCAGAGGTGTTCGGTGTGGAGGCGGTGTTCTTATCGCTGTTTCAGATACGATTTCGTCTTTTCCCATTCATTTTAGTAGTGCTTTGGAACTTGTTTTGGTTGAAATACAAACGTGTTCCAAAATGTTGATATTGGGTGCTTGTTATCGACCACCATCCTGTTCATCCACTTTTGTTGACGAGCTTCATGATGTCATTTCCACGCTAACAGTACGGTATCCGAATAGTCCGCTCATTTTACTAGGCGAATTCAATTTGCCGAATATAGCTTGCTCGAACGTGCATTCCACTTGTCATCCTTTCTCCGGAGCGGGAGACGCGTTTTTGAATTTGTGCAACGATTTTAACTTGTCCCAGCTAATAACACAGACAACAAGAATTACGTCTACCACATCTAACATCTTAGATTTAGTGCTCACCCCTGCGCCTGATCTTTCCCATTCCATATCCTACTTGCAGGGGCTAAGCGACCACTTGCTGCTTCATTTTTCTTTCAATCTGCACAGTATCTCACAGTAGGAACCACAAAAAATATACCCGGGACTATAAGCGTGCAGATTTTCATGCTATTAATCATGATATTTCAGCTTTTTAAGTGATTACATGCACAAATTTTATGATCGCTCCGTTAATACTAACTGGACTTTATTCAAAGAAAAGGTTCTATCACTCATAGAAAAATATGTGCCAGGCATAGTCATCACATCTAACCTGCAATCACCATGGCTCAGTCAATCACGCAAACGACTACGCAATAAGAAAAAAACGCATTTTCAGCTCTGCAAAAGTAACTGGCACTCAAAAACTTTGGAGTGATTATGAGGCCGTAGCTACGGATGAAGAACACGCCCTAAAAGATGCTAAGGATTCATTTTTCAATACTACATTACCATCTGTTTTAATTACCAACTCTAAGCAATTTTGTAAGGTAGTGAACAAAAGAGACAATTCCTCAATCACCCATAAAGATGAAAACAATCGCATAATCAAACTTGAGGAATCCGCAAATGTTCTAAACTCTTTATTTGTTTCTGCTGTTTCACAAAATGTGTGTTCCGTAACTCCCACATATGCTAGATCGAATTTCTTAACAATGGACCCCATTGTCTTTGATGCTGCCGGTATAGAAAAAATCATAAAAAATCTAAAAGTTTCATCATCATGTGGTATTTATGGCATCAATTCAAAGTTTTTAATTAGTACTAAAGTGTACAGTGCCATCATTTTCACTAATATATTTCAGCAATCGCTTCATACCGGTTGCATTCCGGATTACTGGAAGGTAGGGAAGGTGATTCCCTTGCACAAGACTGGGGATAGGCATTCTCCATATAATAATCGACCAATCTCCCTCACATGTATTTCATGTAAGGTTATGGAACATGTTATTTGCTCTCATCTCGCATCTTTCTCACAGTCAAACTCCTTTTTACAGATCACCAATTCGCAAGTCATTTTCATGTGAAAACCCACCTTTTGACATTCACACATGACCTAAATTCCATTCTTGACAGGGGTTCCATTGTCGACTGCATCTTCCTAGACTTCTGAAAAGCGTTCGACAAGGTTTCTCATCAACTGCTTCTCTTAAAACTCGGCAAGCTTAACATTTATTCCAACGTTCTTCATTGGCTTCACTATTTTCTCACTGATCGTTCCCAATTTGTCCCTGTGAATAACACCTCATCCATCACTTCTGCAATTGAATCGGCCGTGCCTCAAGGCTCTGTACTGAGACCTTTGCTTTTCCTCAGCTACATAAACGACTTACCAGATAATCTATGTTCATCAATGAACCTTTTCGCTGACGACTGTGTTATATACCGTGTTATTGACAGCGACTCTGACGCCTCTCTTCTACAATCGGATATAAACCGTGTTAGTGACTGGACTAACACTTGGAACACGGAGTTAAACACTAACAAATGCGAGCACATGCGCGTTTCACGTCGCGATACAACATTGCCCTCTTATCATCTTAATAATACTAACCTAGAACCTGTGTCATGTTACAAATATCTAGGCGTACTCATCACTTCTGATGTTTCCTGGAAGATGCATGTAACACGTGTAACCAATATTGCTAATCGCACGCTGGGCTTTATACGCCGTAATTTTCATCTTTCTTCTTTTCCAGTAAAATTACTTCTGTATAAATCATTAGTACGTTCCAAAATGGAATATGCTGCATCTGTGTGGGACCCCAGCCAAGAAACACTCATTCATCAGCTTGAATCCATCCAGAGTCGGGCTGCTCGTTTCATTCTTTCCAACTATCATCGCACCTCCAGCATCACTTTCATGAAAACAACTTTATCATTACCTCTGCTCTCACAACGTAGAGAAATATCTCGCCTCTGCCTGTTTCACAAGACATATTACCACAATTCCGTCCTTAAGAATAAATTGATAACCGCTTCTTCTTACGTATCCGCTCGCATCGACCATCGTCATAAGGTTGGCATTCCCACATGCCACACCAACCATTTTTACAATTCATTCATCCCCCGTACGTCAGCAAGTTGGAATCACCTTCCCCGATCTGTAGTCGAGATGTCTAATACCTCTATGTTTGAAGCTGCTATAACTAACCTGTCGCCATAATTTTTAGCAATATAGTATTTTCATTTTTCAGTAGACCTGTTAAACTTTGTAGTTCTTTAATACCTGTTTTTTTTCTTATAATGTGCATTATTTCTTCTTAGCTTCCTTCAATGATCCATGTAACCACCAATTTTCCGCTTTTTCATTTTGTGTAACCCACTCCCTTCTGTAATGCCCTCGGGCCCTGAGCGTATTGAAATAAATAAATAAAAAAATAAGTATTAACTAAAACGAAATATGTGAGAGCACGAAATTAACGTCCCTTTCCTAAATGAGGTCTGGCATGGGCAGGTTTTGGTTTTATACACGCTAACTCCGCTATGAGCTAACAGGTGCACATGCACCCATGAAATTCGAACCAGTGTTAGGTCACTGTAGATATAAGTATCCATATGCAAAGTAGGCTTTGTACAGCTATAGGCAGGCGATCTTAGGTATCATTGCCGCAATAGATCATTTTCACGCAATTCCTGAACCCCCCATGGGTGCGCGAACACTATGGAAGAAGTCTGGATGTAGGGTGCGCTGGCTGCTTCGTCGCCCGCTCTTCGTTGGTGCCGAGAGAGCATTCAACAACAACAAAAAACTCGCCGCTTTTGACTACAAGTCAGGTACTAAGTACTACACATGTCTGAACGCGCTTACATGTATCTCTACGCATGAAATGTGAAAGGAATTAGTGAAAATTTGTGTATAATATTCAGTTCGTGCATACATATTACTAAGCTGATGTATACGGCTTGTAACAGTTAAAGTATAGATGTCTACATCTAAAGACTTTCTTTTTTTATTCAATGATAAGGTATATAGCAGACAAATGCCAAGGAACGTACATAGGATGTTATTAGAGGTAACTGTAATGTAAATGTCCCGAAAAAATAGAGGAAGAAAAGACAACTTGCCGTGGACAGAGCCCGAACATGCGACCTTTGAAAAATGCGTCCGAGGCTCGACCAACTGAGCTACCACGACTGCTATCCATCCGTTCAATTTCTGGGGTATTTATGCGCATTAAAAGTGAGAGTGTCAGTCAGCGCCACCAGTAGCCATGATAGCGAGTGTGGAACACTTTTTGTCAATCTGTTTGGCATCACGTAGCACGTACGTTAGCACGGGATGGTGATACGAGCTGGCAGCTGACCAATCATCCATAGTAGACACTCCTTGCATGGTGACTGGCCCACCGCCACGCGGCCGTCAGAGCAGACAGACATTGAGAGCCCGATAAGAATTACCGAACGCTCTCGCAACGCTCGATAGCACGTAGTTTACCGCAATTATGAACTGCTGCATAGTTGATTATTGTACCAACCGGTAAACGTCGTGTTCAGTGGAAACTACGTTCTAACGCGAGAGCGTTAAAGATCTCGTGTCAAAGAAATTCCACCGTCGGCGTCGGCCCCGTTGGTTGTGAGCGAAAAATCTTGCGTGAGCGAAAAAGCTCGTTACATAAATCACCAGGGGAGGCCGCTACTTGACCACGCGTGCGTGCGTGATCACACTGAAAAAGCCGCACATCTGAAGAAAAAAAAAAAGAAAGCTCAAGGTCATGAGGCACGGGTGATGCAGTTTCTTTGCCCCTGTCACCCCTCTCTGCTTAGCTTCCAGCGCTTCCGTCGGGATGAGAGAACAGAGAATGCAATTGCAGCGTGCGACAAACATTTGTAGATCCACTCGCACTGGACGGATTCTTAAAATTTTTGCGCATTAAACTCGTGAGGCAATAAGCTCTTCTAGTGAATTCATTCCATGGTTACCTGAAAAAGTGTTTCAGGGCCCCTTTGACGCAATTTTTCGATAGGTGTTATGACGAAAACGAGCCCTTTCGCCGATTTGTAGGCGCATTTGGGATTCCTGAAGCTATGTCAAAAAAGGCCGGGATAGTGCAGTCATTACCGCTAAAAACACACAGGAACTTTCAAACGGCTCTAACAATAGGCAACTAAGTCCATCTAGTGGAAAACATATCACGCCTTTCCAGAGGCGTTGTTCAAGCAAACAGCAAACGCTAGATAATGTGCTGACATCTGTAAGGCACTCTGATACTCTTTATGACCTCCCAGATGGCGAGCGCATGGCGTGTATCTTGGAGGCCATGCAACTCCAGCTTTAGATCAAAACCTGTATGTGCTATTCGCGCGCGTGCTGGTACAATCTACTGTGTGCGTGTGTGTGTAACAAAACTTAATAATAAGTATGCGCCTAACGGTTAAAGGACGCACTAGTGGCTTGATTTCGCTATCGCGTTCAACCCTTAAAGGCGAAGCTTAAGGGTCCGCATTTTTTTACAGTTTCCCGACTCAACCCATGCTTTATTGCCTATCGTCCCGCTTTCTGGCGCTACATGCTTGGTCTGAGATACTACCTCTGCAGGTGCACCGATCCATCGTGATGCGGCCATAGAGCTGGGGAGAAAAGAGACGTACGCAGGCACTTATGCTGATGAAACGTTTCAATGACTCTAAATTATTATTAACTCGCCGTGTACCTTTCGTAGGTTTGGGGAGTACATTGCGAGGTCAATTACTGTTTGCTGTGCTGATGGGACCATCAGTTAAAGGATGAACTGAGTTACATATCGTATTATCGTAAACACAACTAGCCGGCCAGCGGTGCTATGCGCGCTTCGGTAGGATCTACCTAAGACGCGGTTGACCCTTATTAAGCAGACGCAAATCGCCATGGAGGATCGGCCATTAAACGGGCGGTGCCTAGTTACATATATGAATTTGTATACAATTTCAGAATGTTTAGGAATCGATCATTTTTAAAATAACTTATTAGCTTAATTCACCAAAAGAAATTTCCAATTCGATGGGTCTTTATGCAGGTACGTTAGTAATTTCCCAAGTCATTATTAAGTCAACGATACTAGTGCTTTCTGACAGCATGTTCCTCTGAGTGGTGCCTCTTCTGTGAGTGCAGATTGAAGCAGGGTTATGACGAGCGACATTCCCACAACGACTCTGTGCGTTCGTACGCCCGCGCACTGTGGGAAACGGGGTGAGCCAACGCTTTCGCGAACAGACGACACTCCGAAGTTGCAACACTCCCCGCTTCAGACTACTCGTCACACGGCGCCGGGATAGGTTCTGGTTTGGTGGCACTGGCGGCGCAACAAGCTTCCACTAGCAGACGAAAACGCGTAGTCGTCGTGGCAAGACAATGTGGCGGCCGTTCAGAAAGAGCTTTGCCAATAGTATATTATCAGAAATTGTTGTGCTGCTGCAGGAACGTAATACTGGGGATATTTAGCGATGTAAGGCAAACACAGTATAATTATGGGTTTCCGAGCTGCCCACTATAAACAATGCTTGATTTATATAGCATAACAGTCTGCACGTTAGTTGCTAGTTGGTGTATGTTTGCAATAGATCTTTAGAGGCGAAAAACCTAATTACAGTGTATTTTATCCTGTCTTGTGGCTGTGTTTTTCGTGCCTGAAAATAAATTACAACTATGTGACGCAATCCCGCGGCTTTTGTCTGGTTATGTAGTCAGCTTTTTTTTTTCATGTCAGTCATACTCTTTAGGAACTTAGACCATCGAAAAGATACGCGTGCGGCCATTCTATTGAGCCAGTCTTCCCCCTGCTTCTCCTTCAGTTCCTCTAATGAAACCTGCTAACACAGTTGCAGCCCAAGTTTCGAGCAGAGACCGCACCAGGGGTATGAAACTTCGCGGTTTTTTCGTCCCCTGAAAGCAGCGATCCTAACGTTTAGGGGCTTTACTACTTACGAGTAGAAGTGAACGTTGTTGTTCTATTTTATAATTATTATCAGGTTACCTAATAACTACGGAGTTTTTAATACGCAAGTGAATCTCTAGGTTGCAGTTCGAGATTGCAAAAAAGGAGCGCCTCCCGGAGTGGGAAACGGGAACTGCACAGTCGTCCTGTCTCTCACAGCGGAAAGGGGGCGTTTCTAGTCGTGCCCCCATGTGTACTATGGCCTACGGTGTCCCAAAGGCCGCTTTTATTATCGTAAAGTTTGTTTCACAGAAACCCTGGTAACCCTCACCGAAACAGACGCATGTATGAATTTGCGCCGTCATCACAAATCGTGCTGTGCTGAGTGGTGCCGAAATTCTTCACGCCACACCGACATAAAATTCTTTCGGATCCCGGCGGACCAAAGGTACGATCTGCATGCTGTTCATTTTGTTTTTCTAAGCTTGCACGGTATATTAGGATATGATTGCAGTAGTATCTGTGTAATTTAACGGGACATACATGTGCATGATTTATTTATTACAGTCTGCTTGAATTATACTAGACATGCACCGCAGAGCATCCGGAAATTAATTCGATGACTACATACGATTCGAGCTACACATGATTGCTTGTACTTGCTTTGTTATTTAATGCAGCGTTGCATTTCGATGTTGCATTTTGGCTCAAGTGAATGCATGACATGCAACAAATGTATTAGTAGTGACAAATAGAATGACAATAGAACAATTTCAATTATCCGCACTCTTTTATTACCTTTCATTGCCTGCTTTGATGTTGTTTTTGAAGCGTGATTCATTTTTATTGTAGTGATTATGATATAATTATTTTATTAGCAATCCATGTACACAGCTGGAGGAGGGCTTCTAGCTCTAAGGGAGGGTGCATATACATTCATAGCATGTGTTGTTAGCACTATAGTAATTTAGTAGTGACTACATAAGATATTACACTTGCAAGTTTCGGCGGGTGCTATTGATATTACTGCGTTTCAATTCTGTGTTTCCGTTTCGGCCTCACGTGATTCTATGGCATATTGCATAGGAATTTGGAGCAATAAATATACAAACTAAGCAGTTACTTTGTGTCTTTCTAATAATATTATTAATATTAATAATAACTATAACAATTAGGGTACTTATAATTTATAATGCACACTTGAAATACATGCTTCATTTTCCGCTTTTAGTGCAATTACGATATATTCACAAGAACGGAGTTACAGCTAAGAGCCCACAAATAATTGGACAACATATGGTTACATGAGAAAATAATTTATTAGCGGTTTTAATAAGGTTTATTAAAGATTTTCAACAGGTTGCGAGAAATACTCGAAGAATACGCAGTGAGCGAGGGTATGTATGCAGGAATAGTTGTTTAAAGATCCTGGTGTGGGATGGTTGCTGTTTTATGCAAAAATGTATTTTGGGATTAGGAGGAAAGGTGGGGTCGTAGCCAACAAACATTACTCAACTCAAATAGAAGCATGTATACGCGTCTCTTAATAATAAAGGCAAATTTTTATTTAAAATTTGCTTTCAGGATTGATGGTATGACAGTCTTTGTAACAAAAATCAAGTTAAGAAAGTAATCATTGAAATATATCAAATAATGCTTATTTCAAACAAATATGCCAGTTATCCCTTAAAATTATCCTATATGTGCCGGAAAACAAATATATATTCATTTTAACCCTACAAACGCACATGTTGTTGTTCCAGATCACGCGCCTGGCTACAGTATGCGAGAAGGGAGGACCGGGCTCATTTACCACCTCGTCAGATCTACAGCAGCTACCGGCCCATTTCACCAGCAGAGACTACGCGGAGCAGAGACTACGCGGACCCTGGACAGACAAGGCTTCTAAGATGTGCCGTGCCAACAGTTCCCATCTTTTGCGAAGGGCAGAGACGTCGAAAGTCCAAGTGGGAGTACTGTAATGTGAACATACAACTATAGTATGACATAAAGGCGGAGGAGTTGGACCGTATCCATCTTTGACTAGTGCTCAAAATTGACGAGGTACAAAAGAAGAGGACGGGATAAGCGCTAATCCAACAACTGTTAGGCCAGCACTTGTCCCTTCCGCTTTTTTTCTTTTGGGCCTCGTCTATTTTGTGTGCTGCCCAACGATGAACAAACAGCGCAAGCTTTCATACCTGTAATATATATTTACAGAAATGTCTCAATATTCAATATGTGTACCTGTCCCAATTATCATCAGTCAGTATTTTTGAGATTCGCATGCAGATTACACCAACAATACCAATGCATCGTGTACACAGCAGCCATAATTACCCAGCAATATTATGCTGGTAAATATAATCAGCTAAGTAAATATTTTGCCAGCTTTACAATAGTTAAGTTTAGAGCAAACGTCTTTTTCAGAACGCTCTACATGTAACCTTCTTGATTCGGAAACATTTGTTCCTGCTATTTTACCGGCTGCGCAACCTTTTACATAAAAGAGAAAATTGCCTCAAAACTGAAGAGACTACCTCATGTGGCGTGTTATCAGCGACTGCGCGCTTAGTGAGAGAGTGGCGGATAAATTGGTACCACTGTTAAAACAACTGGGCGATAGCTCTTAAAATGAGAGCAACAAAAGTGGGCTGTTCGAAATATATGTAATCTACGACACTGTAGTAGAGGGCTCCGAAAATTTAGACCACCCGGGGTTCTTTAACGTGCACCCAAATCTGAGCACACGGGCCTACAACATTTCCGCCTCCATCGGAAATGGAGCCGCCGCAGCCGGGATTTGATCCCGCGACCTGCGGGTCAGCAGCTGAGTACCTTAGCCACTAGACCACGGCGGCAGGGCAGACGACATGCGAATCATGTAAAACGTGACTACATGCTACGCTCATAGCGTGCTCGCGGCGCTTTCACTAGCTTCCCTAGTTTGGTATCACGTGACGTGAATAGAGGACCAAGGTAAATCAGACGTCCAAATATAATAATCATGGCATGAGGCATGACACGTCCGTCTCGTAACGTTGTGCTGATTTAAAAGTAACGCATCAAGCTTCCTCATTCATGCTTCGCATTTTATCAATTCTCACTGTAAGTGGGATCTGCCAATTTTTTGTTAGGCCCCATATTATTAAAATATAACATTGATTGATTAACAAGTGGTGTTTAACGTCCCAAAACCACCATATGATTATGAGAAACGCTGTAGTGGAGGGCTCCGGAAATTTCGACCACCTGGGGTTCTTTGACGTGCACCCAAATCTGAGCACACCGGACTCCAACGTTTCCGCCTCCATCGGAAATGGAGCCGCCGCAGCCGGAATTCGATCCCGCGACCTGCAGGTCAGCAGCCGAGTACCTTAGCCACTATACCACCGCGGCGCGCATGAATCAAATATAACAAGCAATTATACCTAAAAAAGTATTGCGGATGGTATTAAAAGTAATTAGAACTAAATGCGAGGAAACAAGGGTGGATGAAAAGGTAACTTGTCCTGGGCAGGATCATCGACAAATGGTGGTGCACAGTTTGAGAATCTCCTAGCTATTTCAAACAAATAAATCGCAGTGATTTCTCAATGCACATTGTACTGTAAATTATAAATATTGCACGATTGAACACTTCCCTGCCAACTTGGGTGCTGGACTGTGGACCTGCAGGTCACGGGATTGCTACCCGGCCATGGCGGCTCCATTTTTAATAGAGACGAAAGTAATAGATATCCTCGAGCGAATATTTAGGTTTAGGTAAAAAAAACCTGGGTGGGGAAAGCTTTCGGAGACCTCTACTATGGCATTCATCATAATCATATGATGTTTTTTCGACAATAAACCCCAACAAGTGTTTTGTAGCGGGTAAGCCTTATTTTTACCATTTTGATTTGGCCAGTAGAATTGAGCCGTTGTCTAACTGCCAACCCATCCAGCTTGACCTCGGAGGATGAGCCGTCGTTGCATCGTACATACATAAATAGCAAGTACCTCACACCGCGAAACACTCGAATACGACCTCGGCGCGCGCCGCCTTCACGAAGCGTGCGCATGCCAGCAACGACGCTGAGTCAAGCCGCTCGGCTCTCACATTTCCCCTCATCTTCGTACGAGAAGTAAGTGCAAGTGGGAAATGAATAGAACCAGCAGCGGTGATGTACCACTCGCCAAAGGCGACCACGAACCCGTGCGAATAGCTGTTCGAGAAGCGAAACACATGTGCGCATAAGCAAAAATAACCTCAAGACCTTGAACACCGTAAGGCTGTTGAGGCGTCACTTGATAACAGGAAGATTAGGTTGACAATCTCGCGCGAAGTTATCTCACAGAAAATGCGTGACGCCGTATACACTCGGACCGTGCAGACACGCAGGATCCGTCTCACACTCATCACTGCTTTCGTGCTGGCTGCATATTATTATACTGAACGATTCTCCTTCGTCATAGGCACAAAGCAAACGATTAAAGCGTTTGCTTTGCAAACGCTTTAATCACGGTGGGAGCACAACCGTGTATGTGCTCACTGGGCTCTGCAGTGGCAGGCGGAAGACAGGAACTGTCGTCACTTTTATGTTTTATATAGGGAAAGGGTGTACGCTTATCCAAAACTGTTCATTGGTCGACGTTTTGATCAGACACCGATCATCAAGACGGAATTTGTCACGATTCAATGCGCTTTCATATAGTCGTCTTCGGTTGGCCGCTCCAGTCCTCTGGCTCTAAGTCTCCAGACACTGAGGCAGCTCGCACTTGGAGCGCGAAAGGCAGCGCACCAGGCATGGAGGAAGGAAAAATATAGGGGAGTCCATGACGTCATACTCGTGAAGCCGCCGCATCACAAACACCTCCATTACCTCCTAGCGGAGAAGCAGATGAACTATTTGTGATTTCCGGCGAGCAGCCGCCGCAGCGTCCTTTGAAGCGGCGCGAGCTGAGTGGTGGATGTTCTCTGCTGGCAGCGAGGCAATGCACGAGTGCTGCTTCTCTTGCGTGTTTTAGGAAAGCTGTGCGATGCCCAGCTGTAGTGTATACTCGGTGCGAATCGCGTGCACCACCGGATGTACCTGGTGGAACTTTTCACGTAGGTTCACTTCACTCTAGATCAATGATGCATAGTATTTGCATGCGTAGCTCTCAGCTGTACGCCACGTTGGTTCTTGCTCACTGCGTCAACTGAGCTAGAACACACGCGAACTTTAGTTTTTAGTGTTGTAGGCATCGTGCCGCGTTTCTAGAAGTTGTGTCATTCATACGGAAGGACATTAAACTTTTCTTGTTATCGGAATGAATGAGTATGTATTGTTCGGTGTGCACTCGCTGTGTGTTAGTTGTGTGCGCGCGCCCTGGAATTACACACTTTACGGGCACAATTGCGTATACACTACAGTGGTGCCTTCTTACCGCTGTGAAGTACGTCAAGTACCAGGCTGGCGTTGCACGGAAAAGCTGCGAAGCAAGCTCTCAAAATCGTGCATTGCCACACTGACACTATATACGAGCAAAGAACTGATATTCGGCCCAAAGATCAGAAAATCTGGCTAAGAGAAAGAAAAAAAAAAGGCCTTATGGCGAGTAGAACGCTTTAGTCACTACCGGGTGAGTTCGAATATGATGATGCAGGTGCTGAAAGATTTTGATTACGACACGTAACGGTGCTTTCTGTGCTGTTGCACACACTCCACGAAGTAATTCAGCATGCCGCGCTTGGGTCTGCCACGCACAGACAGTTTCGGAAATACGTGCTCGCAACATTTTACTGCGTGCAAACAATACAATACGAGTCAAGTTGACACCGGGGCTTCAAGACCGCGCAGAAGCGAACAAGAGCTTCTTTTTTTTCACTGCAGCAAGCAATTTAAACACATAAGTAGTGGTCAGAGATCTGAGGTTGCATGCAGAGTGAATTATTACCACCATAAATTGGCGTGGCCAGGTAGTGCCGGGGCCCGTGCCCCTCCCTTAACTCCTATTTTTTTTGGGGGGGGGGGGGGCTGGCATACAGAACGCAAAATGACACACTTCCTGACCGCCCCCACTTCAAATCAAAGAGATGCCTCTCTTATATCCATCCCCCCTCTCAAAAAAGATTTCTGTTTAGGCACCCTGCATGCCACAGGGGCTTTCAGTGTGTGTCTATCTGTACGTCACATCATGCATGACACGGATGATGTGAATAAAATATTTGGCAGATTAAGCCACAGGCAGCTGCAGGAATAGTGCAATGATTATTGGTGGGAAGTACCATCTAGCTTACAGCTAAAAGCTCCTGGAATAGAACAAGGACCGCCAAAATGGTTTATATAGCTGTTAAGAACACATGATGTAGACTATAAGTGATACCCAAGTTTCTAGCAAACAATATCCTTGTTGGAAAAATGAAGCGTGCAATAGCCATTGTCTTGTATAGTTTATATGCCGCTGCTCCAGTGATCGCATATCGTCGTGGTCGCATATCACCTGTGTGGGACTCGCGCTAGTGACGATCGAAAAGTGGCCATAACTGCAATGACGTGCGATACTTGTAGGTGCGAGAAATAGCTGTGACAACGTTGCAGTAATTCACCGGTTTTGGTGCACGCTTCCATCGGTCGGTCGTTCGCTAGAGTCAAATAAGCACAGATGATCGACTGCACAACTTTTCCTTTTTATCGTTACCCGTGAACAGTATGACAAGGATGTGCTTGAATTGCGATAGGTGGGTCATGAAAACTTACACGCAAGTTTACACGACTCACCGTATGCGTCGTTGGTAAACGTACATTGTATTTTAGTTGTATCGAGAAATTTTGTTTCAGATTTGAACTTCTTACAAGATATATCACCGTCTCCTCCACAGATGAATTGCTTCCGCCGCTGCTAGGCAGTTAGGTGAGGCACTGCCGCACAAGATTGATTGATATGTGGGGTTTAATGTCCCAAAACCACTATAACGCCGCAGTGGAGGTGCCCTCCACTACGGCGTCTCTCATGATTATGAGAGACGCCGTAGTGGAGGGCACCGGAAATTTCTACCACCTGGGGTTCTTTAACGTGCACCCAAATCTGAGCACACGGGCCTACGACAATTCCGCCTCCATCGGAAATGCAGCCGCCGCAGCCGGGATTTGAACCAGCGACGTGCGGGTCAGCAGCCGAGTACCTTAGCCACCAGAACACCACGGCGGGGCGCGCTGCCGCACAAGATGAAGTATGAAATGAGGCCTAGGCTCTCCTGGTTATGTGGCGAATAATGCTTTCGTTTGCCTGTTAAGGCGCTCGAGCAGAGATTGAGATTCGGTAGTGGAGACCCCGGAGCTAACCACCATGGTGCTTCTCACAGCTAGAATGTTGCTTAGAGACGTTCAATCTGGGAAAAAAAAAGAACGAAACGCGCACTCACGAGTGCACCACAACGTTCGTGTGTCGTCTGCTGTGGGGGTAAGTCGTGGCGGCACTTGGCGGCATCTGTGGTTCTACGTGCCAATTTTTAGGCCCATAAGCCTTCGTAGAGAAGGCGCCGGTAAGCAGGTCATAAATTCATAGAGGTGGTCATGTCCTGAGGCCATGTCCTGAGGCCATGTGTTAATCATCATGGTCAGCCTGTACATTCTAGCGCGCTGCTTGCCTAGGGCGCGTCATCTTCTATGCACGCGCACCTGGTTAATTAGCTATTATGGGGGTGAAACTGCTAAAGCTGTGGATCTGCCTCTCCTAGCTCGTGGTACGTGACCACGTAGTTCGATGACTCTCTCAGCAGGTGCGGACAGACAAACAAACAGACGGATGATTCACGGTCTACCAATAAAACCCGCTGAAGCTTCGCCCCATTCCATAAAATCCCTCCGTGGATGTGCTGTGATTTTTCGGCTAGACTATAAACTTGGTCAGTTTGGCCAGTACATGCTATGACCAAGCTAATTACGCCAAGTCATGGTAATGCCGAGGTAATTACGCCACATCTTAAGAAGACCGTGCTAATTAAGCTATGTAAAGCTAGAACAGGGCTAACTAAAGCCTGCTAGTGGAAGAGATAACTAAACTAATGACGTTATTTATTAGTACGCTAAGTAAAACCATGCTAATTAGCTATTCCTAATATGATGACAATTAGTATACTGCTGATCATGATTATATTTATTAGGATCATGCTGATTATGGCATTGCTTATTGCTCCCGAGATAATTGCCTTTTCTTTGAAGCCTTATCCATGAAAACAAAAGAGCTAAGTGTAATGGTCGTTACCAATTGTTGCAATCAAGTTAAGACAAAGCTGGTGCCATCTTCCCTTCAAAGCTGAACACGCACATGAGTAGACGACCAACTTGAAAAGCTGCAGTAAGCTAGGTCATCACAAGCTCCTCTATGGCTCCTGTCTTGCACAAGTAGTGTGAGCTCACCAAATTATTTTATATGTGAAGAAGCTGCCACTTAGCGCCACGGCATCAAACCCTTGACAGTCACACCGGCACCATCACAGTCCCGAGTTAATTTGGGGCCCTCTCAGAGTAAACGAGTTTGTATCCGAGTTCACGCGTCAATCAGTTTGATCGACAGATGCGCGTGGCGAATATCGGGTACGCCCACTACGTTAGCTGTTATTGATAAGCATTATTCACGTCCAGCGGCACGATTAATCTGTCAGCTTTATCACACTGACTACGCACACATGCACGCAGAAGTAAAATGATGTCACCATGCGGCCACAATGTTTCTCATTCAATTTAACCGCAGTCACGACGTTTCCAATCACATCTGCATTACCGCCATGATGCGAGCACCCATGGCGACCACTTGTCCTTTTACTTATCTGCAATGTTTAATACAAGTGAAAGGAGCAGCACCAGAATGCTGCGTGTGCACCCTTGCTGCCTTCAGAGTGGGAATTTCTATGCTGCAGGTGGAACGAAACAACCTGTCCGAAAGAATACATACGCCCAGAATACGTCTGTGGGAGGCACGTGTTGAATTAGCAAAAAGATACCGCTACAATCATACTGACGTTAGAGCACTGTTGAAATGTTGACTGAGTGGTGGCGCTGACGTGTTCGCTTGTAGTGTTTATTTCATTACCACCGCAATCGTTCAACATGTGTTTCCAATTCCAAGCGCGTTCCTGCAGATATTTTTGTCTACGTTGCGATAAGGCACTCCGCACTTTCTTCATGCCATGGTCCGCAGAGCGAGCTGGGAGTAAACTCGTCAGCCCGAGAAGCTCGGGCCATTTTGCATAGCACCCCTAATCACGGCAGTGTTTTCTTGAACGACTGCGCGTTTCGCATAACGAGTGTAAACTGCGCATATATAGGACAGGAAAGTCCATGGCACTGTCCTGAAGCAACAAGGATCCTTCCAGGAAGCTGCAGCGTCCTTCGCAAGGACACGGGGGGCCGGACCAGTGCTCTAACGCGTGGGAAGATGCGAGCGAGGTCGGCTGCGCATTGTCTCGGGCTTCACGACTGCATCAAGCAGCCAGCCATTGTTCGCCGCCTAGTTGGCTTACGACACCGGCCACGCATTGTTCGTCCCTGAGCCACACTTATAACGACCGGGAAAGAGAGATCAGGACGACACGATGCTCACTAGGCCTGTTGACAGTGCGGCATTGAAGAGGGTGCGCCACCTAGCACCGTGAATATAAGCGTGCTCATTTTAGAACGATTGCTGCAAAGAAATGATTACTCCACCATTTTGGGACATGTATGGTTTACGGACAGGAACACAGTCATTAGTTATTAAGATAACGCAATTCTAAGCACATTCGACGTGGTTAATGAGCCTTGCAAAAAAGATCTTCTTCTTTGCTTAATTCTCGGCTACCAGAGGTTAAGATTTATCCACGTCATTCCTCAAACAAAAACAATTCCCCCAATACCTTCTATCGTAGCTCAATTATTGGTAGAACGCGTAGCTGGAGGGCCTTTTGTTTTTCACTTTAATTCATAAGCCCGATGGTCCAGCGATTACGGTGCTCTGTTGCGGACTCGAAAGCCGCGGGTTCGATTGCAGTAGTCCCACTTCGATGGAAGCAAAATGCCGTAGCCACGTGTACTGTGTGATATCAGTGAGCATCATGAACACCAAAGGGCGAGTATTTTTGGATGACCCCGCTACGCCAGGTTCGATAATCATAGTGTCAAGTTGAACCACACATATTGTTATAATAACAGTGGCACTGTTACTCAAACGATGAAGAGGGCAGTGGTCTTGCAAAAAACTATCATTATCATAAACAGGTAAGCAGCACGGAATTGGGGCTTGTCTTCTTTATAGATGATAGAACGAGTATATAGAGGGAAAGAAAAAAACAAGAGAGAAAGGGAGAAGTTGTAACCAAGGTGTGAGAAGAGAGGTAAAAATGCAGAATCAACAAAACAAAGAGTGAAAGAGGTGGAGGTGACAGTAGCATCGTGACCAAACACCGCACCATGTGGCCATTGATTGATTGATATGTTGGGTTTAACGTCCCAAAACCACTATATGATTATGAAAGACGCCGTAGTGGAGGGCTCAAGAAATTTCGACGACCTCGGGTTTTTAATTGTGCAGCCAAATCTGAGCACACGGGCCTACAACGTTTCCGCGTCCATCGGAAGTGCAGCCACCGCCGCCGGGATTCGATCCCGCAATCTGCGGGTCAGCAGCCGAGTACCTTAGCCACTAGACCACCACGGCGGGGCGCACCCTGTGGCCAAGCTGTAGCTAAGCCACAACCACTAATGGGGACAGGCCCTACATCGCATAGCATCAGTGCACCAGATCAAGCCTAGACAGCGACAATAGGATTGTTGAGACAGAGAAGACACGCGCGTTGTCCTGGTTGAACACTTCGTGTTCTTTTTATTGCGTGATCACGAACAGACATGCCCTGCCCTGCCCTCGTTTTCTCTTGTGCGCTGAATGGCATTTCGCGCCAGCTTTTCTCGCGGTAGATTCAACATCCTCCTTTGGCCACGGCGTGGGCGTTTGGCTCCTGTAGACGCAGGCGATGCAGGTTTGCCGTGAGCCAGACTTCATGGCCATCAGGGTGGGCGTGTTTGAAATGCATTTCGATGCCATGCATGTATAGAAATGCGTTGATCACCTTCCCGAGCTTCGCTTGTAGCGCTGGCGCGTTCTCATTCTTTGTGATCAATGCGCAGGTGAGACGTATACGATGTCGGGCAATAATGAGCGGAATGCAAGAAAGGTCAATATTACTTATTACTTCCGAGAAGCTAGTCTAATAGTTCATATCCTTTCACAGTTCATGCGTGACAGGAAAACATCCTTGTTCTCCTTGCTAGCAGCCGCACGATTTGCCTGACTGTTACGAGGTGCGATTGTGTGAGCCGAGCATCACCGGCCTTCCCGCAGGGATGCTTCAGGGGGCGGTGATGTACTGTCACGTCTCCATGATATTGTGATGTGTTTGAGAGGCAACGTGAAATGTGTAAGTCAGACAGAATACAAAGTTTCAATGACGTTCTCTTCCACAAGTCCTCTGCGTCAGGTGTAAGGTGCTCGTCCTAATAGATGTTCTGTCGCCCTATAGCTCGCCACACCTTCTTTGTTCCGATAGGGTGGCTCGACAATCAAGTGCCATGACTTTGGAGCTGCCACCGAAGGGAGACGTATAGTTTCTCCAGGCCTTGAAATTTCAGGTGGTGATGATGACTATGGTGTCGTGCCAAGGCGAACAGTATGTGCTGCGTCAAGATGTCCGTTGCCGTGTGTGTTTCTGACAATCACCCTGAAGTGCTTTCTTTGCACAATATTCGTGTGTCAACTATGATTTCGACTTCCACTTGAACGAACTTGAAGATTGCCTTGGTTTGTTCGACTCTTAATTGTACTTCAGAGCCCTCTGCGTCTGTGTCTGTTTTAGTGCGTTTTCGAAACTGAATCACCAGATCGTCTGGCAAAGAGCGCATCAGCACCCGGTACGAAACAACTGTGCACTCTGGAGGCGGCATACCAAATCTCTCCAAACAGCTGATACGGAACTGTATTTGCTCGTTCAGGTCCCGCAGCGTAGATACTTGCGAAGACTTTTCGATTGGCTCGATGGCGAAAAGGATGTCTATGTGATCGTCGATGAAGAGATATTTTCGGCTGAACCCTTCGGTGAGCATCTTGGCGGAGATGTAGTTCGCTTCTGTGAGGCGTATCCCTTCCATGGCCCACTTCGCCGCGCCGGCTAAGTACGTCTTCAAGTGCTTGAACTTTTAGATGCCGGTTAGTTTGGAATTCATGGGAATGGTCGTCTCGTATTGCTGCGAGAACCACTCATGGTTCTCGCTATCGAAGACGGGCACTTGAAGCTTCGGCTGAGTGACTCACAGGCCTTGGGCCCATGGCCAACTGTGATCGACGCGGGTTTAGCCGGTGGTGTCCAAGCGGCAGCTCTGATGGAATTGCTGGATCTGTCGCTGGTACCCGCGTGCCTCGGCTGGTTGGCTTCACGGGTGGTAGAGCCAACCAGTGCACACGCGTTCACCTCTGATCGAAGCCTGCAGATAGCTTTCACTATCTTCTCGTGGTAGTCAACAGCACCCCTAATTTTGTTGTGAAACTCCTCACCGTTGAGGTTGTCGGCGATCTGTTTGTTTAGTGGGGCCAGGGCTGAGTCTTTGTGGAGGTCATCGATTAGTACCTCAAGTCGGTGAAAGAAGGGAAAGTGTCTTACAGGATCTTACTGGCCTCGGACAGTTATCCAGTAGCGGCACCGCGAAGGATGCCTTGGGGTCTGCGTAAGTTTTCCATTCTGATAATGTATTGTTGGGGAGGGTGTCGGCCTTCTCTCGGGTTTTTGACACCAATATGTCGAGACAAAGAAAATACCAACTGACCGACAGGCTGTTAAAGAAATCAAAAGGCTTATAGAGTGGTTTAAAAAACTGTTGGTTATCCCTTTGATATAGGATTCCGTATAGCTCAAGATAGCAAAACATGTCTTCGCAGAAGTTAGTTCAATGTAATTGTACATTGATATATAATTTATTCGCTTATGCCTTTTGGTGTATATCTGCTTCAGCTCCTGTAAACGTTTACGCACCCTTTTTGATGCCTGGTGACACTTCTACATCACAAGAAGTGACCACTCACGACAGAGATATGTTTCACAGAGCACTACGTTGCATGCACCGGAACGTCGCGCTAATCACTCAATCAGAGGCGCTCATTAAACGTGAAAGTGAAACAGAACGAAATCGTATTGGTGACTGACAGTCCGTTAAAGCGAAGCGTGCGTGAGTTGCGGGTCGGCGACCATCCCTTGAATGTGCTTAGCACACGTCGCCATGTTCGCGAGTAGTGTCTCGCTGGTATGCGTGAATTAAGCAAAGATATGATCATTTCGGTCCTGCATTTCAGTCTGTATGGTAGCCATTTCGGTCACAAAGCGCTCAGCTGCTCGAGCGCGAGAGGCCGAGTTGTTGTTGTTGTTGCTGCTGATTTCCTCTGCACATGGCTCGTACCCAAAGGAGGGGATTGGCTGATTATAAGGTGAATTTTCCTGATACTTTCTGCATTGCTTCCTTCCTGAAAAACGTTAGTTATTTCATTATACTTTGAAGTGCCAATTGCCAATTTGAAGAATAAAAAAGAAACAAAATGAAGAAAAGTAATGAGCCCAAAATTAGCAAGAAAACTGTTTAGTGCAGTGATGTATTCCTGAACGGCGAACATTCCTGTGGCTGTAAGCGAGTTTAGAAGCTCCACATGAAAGAAGAGCAGGTTATGATAATTGCAAGCCCTGTTTTATAAGAGGTGGTGCTAGTACACTTTTCCTAAATAAGTGAGAACAACGACAAAATAATAAAAATTGACTAATCGTTTCCTCTTGATTACAGTTCTCAGCTTGAGCCGTGAACGTGCGAAAGCCTTCCACTCCCCCTGTCGCGTCAACAACAACAACAACAACAACAACAACAACAACAACAACAATAATAATAATAATAATAATAATAATAATAATAATAATAATAATAGTTCTTTGATGTCATTTTGAGAGAGCAATACTGCCATACAAACTTGGCCTGCCGAAGCCCCATTGGACTTGAAAGGCAGAGCCGCCCGACAGCAGAGAACAGGAATGGTTTTACGCAAGCCCACATATGTGCAGATATTTTGTTTTCGCATAAGCATGCAAAATGTAAACGCACGTGTACAGCAGTGCGTGAAGAAACAAAACTGATTCAAATACATTTAACATCACCTAGCATTGCAATATCAAAAACACGAAAACAGGAGACCATCGGATTTTCGCGGACGTAAAACAAAGGATGAAAGCCAAAAAACCACAAGCACCGCTCCACTAAACTCGCTTGCATGACACTCGCCCATCGACGTCGTTTTCTTTCGACGGTGCTCAGTGAAGTTCTCGTACTGACTGCCATCGCAAAGAGGAGATAAACCCTATGAAAGCTGCATGATGCCGTGAGCACAACGCGAAAGACGGTGCAGGTAAGTAACTCGCAAAGGACTCCCTGCCGTCACCGAGTCGAGTCAGCGCGCATCACAGCCTGCGTTCCGCTTGTTGCCTCTCAAATTGGCTTTGTCGCCGCTGATTGCGTAGGCCACGCTATGGGTGAGGTCGGGTAGGTGGGACACCGAAAAAGAGCACCTGGCGGAGAGTCGCGACGCAACTCAGCTGCTCGCGTCTAGACAACCGGCCGCAAAGTACCACTCTGAGAGCATGCGCGCGCGCCGCTGCCGGGATTCATTTTGGAACGAACAGCTTGAAAAGTCATTGCTCCAGTAATACTGCACTGTGGTTTAGAAAAAATAACTTTGTCCTAAGGCTACTCTCACAGTGAAAGCACTAAATCACCGAGAGAAGCCCTGCAAAGCAGACTGTGTTTATATATCCATATAGTATCGAAGAGACAGAGCTGTGTCATGATCACAGCTTTCTGGCCCTCATTTTCTGGCTGTGTGCCGAGTTTCGGGCTATTGCTATAGTGCTGGCTGACATGCCCCCAGTGATAAATCCGTGCTGTGACGATACCATGCTGCCAACGTCTGCAGGAAAACGAAACAAAACAAAAACACAAGCAGAGTAAGTGGTAGCTGCGACAATTTGTTTTGTTTAAGTAGGGCCGTTCTTTCAGACGAGGAGGACCTGACTGGCAACCAGCGCTTTCCTCCTTTCTGACTAGTGCTGAGAGCGTGAAGGGCTGGCGCTTTGATCAGTGGCACTCTGGAACAATTTTTGCATATTTTAATGCGATAGTAATCATTTCCACACTCAGCTTAATTTTGCCGTCACCG
Organism: Rhipicephalus microplus; assembly: GCF_043290135.1. Taxonomy (NCBI): domain Eukaryota; kingdom Metazoa; phylum Arthropoda; class Arachnida; order Ixodida; family Ixodidae; genus Rhipicephalus; species Rhipicephalus microplus. The sequence continues at coordinate 29,004,346 of NC_134701.1, forward strand.
TCATGACCCGTATATGTATGCGTGTGTATATATTGAGGCAATGTAGGCTGGCAACTGTTGTGCCAGCCTCTGCGGTAAATAACGGAGTTGTTCTGCGGGCGTGTGCTCTGGTGTTGGTTTTTAAGTCTTTTGTGCCGAAAGTAAACGCCCTGTTTTGTGCCCGCGTCCCTGTGTCTTTGTGACATTTTCTGGTGGAAGTGCTGGGCATGGTAGGAGATACGGTCCTCAGAAAGCTCCTCAGATGCAAGCCCATCGAATAGCTCAGCCGAGCTTACCCCTGTGCACGTACATTCCAGTCGTCGTGTTCAGAGACTCGAGAGACAGCATGGTTTGTTGTCTGAACTGCCGTGGACTATGAACCAAACACCCCCTAACGTCATCGCGCCGGCACCAGTGCACTTGGGTGTCAACCAATTCCAGACGCTTAAGACATTTCACGCAGCTGCTTTTGAAGAGGCCGATGACTGGCTCAAGCATTTTTGCCGGGTCGCCGTCATCACCGATTAGACCCCAAAGCGTCAGCTACGCTACGTGCACTGCTTTCTCGAGGACTCCTCGAAAACGTGGTTTGCGAACCACGAAGCAACGCTTACGTCATGTGATGAGTTTAACCGGCAGTTCCTCAAGGCCTTTGCCCGATAGGACAGGAAAGAGGCAGCGGAGTGTGCTATAGAAGCAAGGATTTGTTGAGGAACCAGAGACGAAACGGCGGCGACGAGGTCGTCTCAGCTTTTATTTAGGACGCGAGTGTCGACGGCTTTCCAGCTGCCGCGTCCAGCCAGGCTAGGAGCTCAGCCGTTCTGAAATTCCTCGTGGCTCACGCCACACGAACCTTGCGGCTCGCTTTTTTTTTCGCACGACCAGCTGCCTGAATGTAGCGTGGTACTACAAAGGCTCCCCCCCCCCCCACTAGCACTTTGAGCGATTGAAAACATATGTACAAAAGAAAGAGAAAGACAGATACTATGTAAATGAACAATAATTCGTAAAGTGTCCATTTGGGAAGTCCATGCTATCAACGTGTATGGACCATCGGTAAGCAGCGGGTCTCATGCGGGCGCAACGGGTGAAGAAGGAAGCGCCGGGTCGCTGTGGTCATATACAGGCGGGTCTCACGATGACCTGGTCGGACAAATTGAGAGTGGACCGTGTGTCACAGGGTTATGCCGCTAACGTTGGCAGAGGGTCAGCAGTGCTGGTTTTGACGTCGGCTTTGACGCAACGCAGACTTCAAACTCAGGAGGCGTCCGTCGTGCTGGCATGGATAGACGTGCAGACGGATGCGGGAACGTGTCCGAACAACAGCGCAACGTGCACTGCGGGTAGTGGGCTAAACGACAAGTGGCGGGCCATTGGGTCGGACATTGTTGTGTCGGAAAGAATGTCGTCGGATGTCGGCAGGCAAATCGGGGGAGGGTCTTGTAACGGTCGATCAACAGCGACCTCACCCACGGAGGTCGCTGTTCTTAGTTTCCCCAGCGCGGGCTTGTGGATCTAGGCGATCTTCCTGCGAGGACGTTCGCAAAGGTTGATTGTTGGCCAGGTGACGTGGAACGCCGTGGAGATGGTTAGCGGGATTGGCAACGCGGAAGGGTTGAGGATCGTTGGCTTGCCAAGTATTCGGCGATAGCATGGGGCCGCTCACCATCTCTGGGTCGACGAGCATCCGGATGAAAGCCGGGAAGACCAATGTGCCTGTAGGTGCACTCACGGTAGATGTGACCTGGTTCACCACAGTGATAACATAGAGGCCGGTTGTCGGGAGCACGCCATACACTAGATTTCCGTGTAAGGGGTGGGTTGCCGTACTGCGGTGGTCCCGAGTAGAACGACGGTGCCGTCTGCAGGGTGGCCGGACGGGACGGATAGCCAACAGCCGGTGCAGGAGTACGTAGTGCTTCCGCGTACGTTAATAGCGGAGCTTCGGCTGGACGCGGGGCCGTCATGGGATGGACTTCGGCTGCACGCAGAGTCGTCATGGGGTGCACCAGCTGCCGGACCTGTTCGCGAACGACATCCGTTAGCGCAGCAACATGGGGCGGAGAAGACACCACGTGCAGCTTTTGCAGCTCCTCGCGCACAATACTGCGCACGAGCTCCGTCAGGTCTTTTACAGTCGGGACGTCAGGTGTTGGTAGGGCCGACGACACTGACGAAAGACTGCCAGGACGCTCATACTGGTACGAATGCTGCCTTAGCATTCTCTCCACTGTCGTGGCTTCGCGGAGGAAATCCTCTACAGTGCTGGGAGGGTTCCGCACTAGTCCCGCGAACAGCTGCTCTTTCACTCCCCGCATTAGGAGGCGCACCTTCTTCTCTTCCGTCATTGAGGAGTCGGCTCGCCTGAACAGCCGCGTCATATCCTCAACGAACATGGTAACACTCTCGTTCGGACGCTGGTTTCGGGAATTGAGGAGCCGTTCCGCTTGCTCCTTTCGGTCAGAGCTTTGGAAGGTATTTCGCAACTGGTTGCAAAACTCTGGCCAAGTTGTCATAGTGGCTTCATGGTTTTCGAACCAAGTGCGCGCAGAGTCCTCGAGATAAAAGTAGACATACCGAAGCTTTCGCTGCTCGTTCCACTCGTTGACGCTGTCACAACGGTTGTAGTCGTCAAGCCAGTCGTCGACGTCCTCATAAGGGTCACCGTGGAACGGCTTCGGAGTACGCGGCACGTTGAAGAATCATGGAGGAGGCAGCATTGATGTTTCTTGGGTTTGCGTTCCCGCACTAGCCATAGTACGGCCGAGTTGTGGAAATGGTCCGAATTCAGGAGGTAGGCCTAGTTCTCGCCTGCTACGCCGTAGGTCAGCTGGTTCTTTCAAGTCGCGACTAGTGTCGGGACCTTGCTGCTGATTGCAGTGCATACAACACTACCCAGCACCTCCACCAGAAATTGTCACGTGATCACAGAACGACCAGAACGTCTGTTCACAAGAGCAGCACTGGACGTCGAGCCGAACCGAACGTTAGAGGACGAGCACACCCCAACCGTCCTCTTCTTCTTTCACGCCATGGCACATACTCGCATTGGCATGGCTAAACCACGTTCCATGCCTGTGGCTATATATATATATATATATATATATATATATATATATATATATATATATATATATATAAATATATATATATATATATATATATATATATATATATATATATATATATATATATATATATATATATATATATATATATATATATATATATATATATATATATATATATATATAAGGCTATGGCACTGCGCGCCGGCCGCCGTGGCGAGGCAAATAATGTGTTTTACAAAAAAATAAAGGCTGCTAAAATGAATAACAATCTGCACCTTGCGACCACATCTGTCAAATGACTAACTCAAAGGCGAGCGCCGAACGAGGCGGAGACCCACAGAAACAGCGTACGGCATGCACGCCCATGCAATGCATGCGAGCATAAGGAACCGCGACTGCGAATCGTCTCGTTCATTTAAGTCTATCGCTCTGTAGCCTCAACTGCGTGGATAGCGGACATTTATTTCTGTGCATGGGAAACATAACGCGACGTAAACTGCACATCAGCAAGCATTTTGTGATCGCCACCTGTCATTAATCAAATCACCATGCCGCCCTCGTGAGTGAGGCTTAGTCGAACGTGGTAGCGGTGGTCTACCTCGGTTAATCGCTGGAGTTGCTGAATGTGCTTCGTTGATGTGTTCATTCAAGGCCACTCGTGTTTGTGTATGATTCAGTGCATTTTACGGATTCACAAACAGTACTGGTAATGCAAATGCCGTAAGACAGAGTGCCAACTGATAAAACTTTCGCTATAGTTAAAAAAACTACTGATATTAGGCAGGCTTAGGATAAAAGGCATGTGTGTTGAAGTGCTAACACCAGGCGACAGCAACTTCATGCTTACGCCGTGCGTGTTTATTGCTTAATTATTAGCAAAAACACTTGGCCATGTATCTGCATGTTTATCAACAGAGGTCGTCGAAAGACGATAGACTTGCGTGTGGAGAGAGTGAACAGAACATTTCTTTGATGTTCTGCGCGAGAAAATCGGTGACTGGTATTCTGGAGGCGCTGCGTTAAAGTGCTTCGAGCGTGCAATGGAGGTGAACGAGCGCATCAAGCACGTCACATGTGAGACATGAGCGCCATCTGGCAGTTTTTTCGGAAAACGAAGCACGTGGCTCTGAGACGGGTGTGAGCGCCCGTCTCGGAGGTGATAAGGTGTAGAACGTAAGGCGATGGTTAGTTGCCACCACCGCCTCGTCTTTGCAAATCGTTGGAAACACTCGCCTTTTTGTGCAAGCGTCGCATGGTCAGCGCAGCGTGATAAACGCTATGGTCCTTATAATTTCTTATGTATGCCTTTTCCAGTAAAAGGCGCACATGCAGAATATATAGGTCTTGTTATGGTGTCCCAGACATGCGCAATTATTGCTCTTTATTTGACTATCGCACAAGTATGAACGCTAAACCTTGAGCAACATTGGTGGGCGCTGCGCATGGGGTCGGCCGTTTCAAATACCCGGTGCCGTTAGGAGTGAACAAACACACAAATGTAATAACAGACAGACCAAAATGTTTCCGTCGAAGGTCCCCAAGAAAGACTATCATCTTGAAAAATGGTCTCTCCCAAGCTACAAGGAAAGACAGAATATGGTGCCTACATATACGCGGTGACTGAATCGTAGGTGTGCATCGCGGGTGGCAAACTGTGGTGAGTGTGACTGTTGTAACATTACGTGAACGTTGTGCGCATGTTTGTGTACTGTAATTATTATTGTGTGCTTCCAAGGTAAAGGAATGAAAGTTACGCTTGCGCATGGTACGGCTGCTGACGTAATTATTTTTCGGTTGATGTAAAAACTTACTCGCATACTGACCTGAAAAAGTTCCCCGATGTATATAAATACCCCCCCCCCCCTTGGCACCATGCAAAAACCCTCTACTGATGGGGAGTAAATTTTTACTCCCTCCGGATGGTGTTTACAAAACGCCCATCGGGGCGTGCGCTAGGGGACAAGTCATTTACGCCCAGCTCAGCCTATTTCTGTTTACAGTGCAATGTATGAAAGCCGAATAAAACAAAGCAGAGTAGTGTCACTTCGGAATAACTACCCAAAGGAGACAATTTTTTGCGTGGTTAAGAACAACTGTATGTCGCGCAATCATATGCCATTTAGCTTTATTGCCGATCATAGGCGCCAGGGCGCACTCCGTACCTGACAGGCTCCCTAATTATTTTCCCTAATTATTTTCACATTATTGCCCAAGAAAGTCCAACAAAACAACTGCGTCTCTCAACACATAAGAAAAATGAGTATGCTGGCATGTAAACATCAACATATTGCTTTTTGTGTACCTGCAAACAGTTCTAACTTAATCCCCGCCGGTTAGAAGTAAACGGGCGAGTAATATGCAGTCACATAAAAGTCGAACATAAAAAGAGAAAAAAAAACAGTTTGTGAGCAACGAACAGATACCGCCTTCACCACGAAACCAAGACTCACACACGACCACATGTGGTAGTCGCAGGGACAGCATTACTCACGGCCGGTCTAGACTGCACCTGCACGCGCTTGTTTCCTTACGGCCTTCTAAACTGTCGTGAATACAATGGGAGAGTTTCAGAGTATGTTTCGCCATCCGTAGGCGGTAGGGGCGCAGCGACCCTGCCATTGCATCTTCTGCGCCACAGACATGGCACAAAGCAGATTGTCAATGCGAAACCGTGGAATAAGGGTTCTCGACGATGAGAGGTAGGGGGATTACTCAAGAAGTCGGGGGTAGAGAAATCATCTCTCCTTTAAAAAAAAAGCTAATTTTATCAGACAGCTCGACGCATAATTTTGGTGTGCGTGTGCTCGTATACAAGCTAAAGCTCAGTAAAAATGTGGAAAAGTGGCTAACGAGGTATAATGCCTGAAACATAAAGTATTAGCAACGAAAGAGTGACATAGAGAGGTTAATAACACTGCATCAGTTCTGCAAGTGGCGAGCACCAAACACATTTGGCACTTGCTTTCGTTGGACAACAAGGCCGCAATTAAAGGTCGCTTAGAGAAACGACGAACACACTTTCCTTTTGCTAGCTATTTTCTGTTTCTTTCTTTTTAAAAATAGATCTGTACTGGTTTTCAGGACTAAAAGCGGCAGTCTGCAGCTTGACGGCTCTTAGAAACACATAGATGACTTGTATTTTTAATGGTTGAACATATAAGTTTTAAAAAGTGGACTTTTGTTGCTGAATAACACCTTCGGATGCCAAGCTTTGGAGGAGTGGCATGCATTGTCAAAGTGTTAACACTACTTTCGGAGATCCAGGGCTCTTTTGCGTTCATTCGTACTGCAAGCTACATCCACGAATAATGTGAAAAATGCAGCTGCTTAGGCTCACAAGCAGCTTGCTTTTCAATTAAAATCTCTAGTGCAAATGATTTTTGCGCTACACTTCGTGTTCGTGGAAGAACATGTTTACGAAAAGAAACTGACATCCCAACTTTTCGACAAGTAAACAGCTTTTTTTTTAAAATCCTACTATTCCTATTCGTATTTCCTATAATTCCTACACATAGGTTGTTGCCGATTGGTCTTTTCCTCTAGTGAGACTTGCTTTATTCTCGTATTTGCCCACCGCGGCTGCATTTTGTTCAATCTGCAACGATTTTTTGACTCGGGAATACGGTCGTACAACCTTCAGTACGAGCAGAGAGAGAGAGAGAGATAAAGATGCAAGGAAAGGCAGGGAGGTTAACCAGACGCACATCCGGTTTGCTACCCTGCACTGGGGAGGAGATAAAGGGGAGAAAAGAGGTTGCAGAAAGATGAGAAGGTACACACAATTACGAGCACATTCGGGGAGCACACACAGTTTACAGGTGGTCGCTCAGGTTTGTTGACTTAAGGTAAAGTAGCAGTGCTTTAGTTGCTTTCTGCGCAACTGAGGCAGATGCCCAAGGTCCTAGTATCTTCTGCACACAAAATGGTCCGGGGTTAAGTCGATTTAAAACCATCCGTAGCTGGCATCGCTGTGTGTCGTAGCAAGCGCAGCTGCACAAGACGTGTTCGATGGTCTCTTCATCTCCGCAGTAGTCACATGTAGGAGTGTCTGCCATACCAATGCGAAAAGAGTACGCCTTTGTGAATGCAACACCCAACCAAAAGGCGGCATAACAGTGTCGCATCGGAGCGGGAAAGTTGTGATGGTAGCTTTAGCTTGAGCGAAGGATCCAGTTCATAAAATTGACACCTTCGGAAGCTGGTAGACGACCAGAACGTGCGTGTGAGATCTCGAGCCAGCAGGTAAAGTTGTCTTGTTGCATCGTTCCTTGATAGAGGAATCGGGACTACACGGGTTTCTTCATGGGCTGAGCGGACTGCATCATCAGCTAATTCATTTCTGGTAATACCGATATGTGCAGGTAGCCATTGATATATAATATCATGCCCTCGTGCTAGAGCTTCATGATGGCAATGTCTTATTTCTTGTACCAGTTGGTCATGGCTCCTCCTACGCATGGCAGACTGCAAACTCTGAAGCGCTGCCTTCGAATCACAAAATATGACCCATTTTCCTGGACGTTCTTGAACGAGATATTGTAAAGCAGCCCTTATAGCAGCGAACTCTGATGCCGTAGATGTAGTCATATGCGACAACTTAAACTTGTCATTGTCATTTCTGCAGCCAGAATTACAGCGGCACCTGATGAGCTGCTGGATGAGACGGACCCATCAGTGTATATCTGCGTTCAGTCTAAGTACAACTCATGTAATAATAGCAGTGTTGCTTGCTTCAATGCTACTCTGGAGTGACTGCTTTTCTTTTTGATTCCCGGAATTTCTAGACGTACTTGCGGCTGGTCGAGGCACCACAAAGGGCATGCCGTTCTCGCAGCTGGCGTATATCCTGATAGAATGCTGTTTAGGTGCTTGGCTATGACGTCTGAAAACGTAGCACGTGGTGTTCCGGAAGATAGAAGGGCCAAGTGGTGGTCGGGGGCACGGCTAGCATGTCGAATGTGCGCTCTGAGGCAATCCACAACCATATATGTCCTGACCGGATGGTCTTTGGCAAGCATGATTGTTGCATAAGTAGAAGCGCGTCGGGGCAGTCCTAGGCAGATACGCAGTGCCTGACCCTGCAAACTCTCCAATGAATGAGTATTCGATTTGCAAGTGTTAGTCAGTACCAGAGAGCTGTAGCGCAATAGACCCAGAAATAAGGCCCTGTACAGCTGTAGCATGGAGGCCACAGAAGTTCCCCATGCTTTACCGCACAAGAATTTCATGATAGGCACAATAGATAGCAGTCTCTTCTTCAAGTACGCGCAATGTGGGCTCCACGAAAGACTTCTGTCGATAATTATACCCAGGAAACGATGCGTCCGTGCATATTTGACACTCTGCCCATTGATGTAAACAGGGTATGGCGTCATTGGTTTGCGTGTAAACGCCATCAACACGCACTTCACAGTTGATATATTTAGGCCTTGTTTCTGAAAGTAGGCTGTTGTGAGGGTTGCTGCCCGCTGTATTCGTGCACGCACCTGAGGGAGAGTAACTGCAGCACTCCAGAGGCAAATATGATCGGCGTATATGGATAGGCACACCGACTTTGGCAGAACCTTCACCAGACCAATGAGGGCCACATTGAACAGTGTGGGGCTTACAACACCTCCCTGAGGTACTCCGCAGTAGGTGTAATGTTGGGCAGTTGTACCCTCATATGTTTGTACAAAGAAAGCCCTGCCAGTTATATAATATTTTATCCATTGAAACATTCGTCCACCAATGCCCATTGCTGCGAGAGAAGTGAGGATGGCATCGTGAGCTACATTATCATATGCACCCTTCACGTCAAGAAAGAGTGCCACTGATATGCGCTTGCGACTTTTTTCTTGTTGAACAAATGTCGATAACTTAAGGACACAGTCAATGGAGGAGCGGCCCCGACGAAAGCCTGCCATGCAAGAAGGGTATTTGGTGTATCGTTCCAAGTACCACTCGAGACGAAATAGAACCATTCTTTCCATCACTTTTCCGAGGCAGCTTGCGGGGGCAACAGGGCGATACGCTGTCAAGTCCAATGGTGATTTTCCCGATTTCAAAAGTGGTATTAATCGATTTATTTTCCATTCTCGGGGAACACTGCCGCTGATCCAGGAGTTGTTGAAGCATGTTAAAAGTTCTTTTCTAGCTTTTTGTCCAAGGTGTCCCAACGCACTATAAGTAATACCATCAGGACCTGGCGATGACATGCGCTTAGAAGCGACTAACGCACCTTCCAGTTCTTCCATGGTGAACGGAGTGTCCATTTCTGGTAATCGCGTCTCAGGAACGATCACGGCGTCGATGCTCTCGTTCATAATATTCCCGGCAACGTATGAATATATATTAGGTGTGCAATGGTGTATGGTTGTGTTCCATATTGCAAGTTCTCTTCGTAAAAAACACCCGGTGTTTCTCTTCACCGATTCCCAAGCAATGCGGAACTGTGCTCTAAATGGCAAAAAAATATTGCAAGAGAGAACCTCATCTTTAATGACAAGTCTGCATCGGTTGTCGTATGCAGCAGACACTTCCGCGATGTAGACTATGTGCCTGCGTGCCGCATCAGAAAACTTTTTCTTGACTCTGCACCCACTCTCTTCAAGGACTATACTTCCTACATGAGACCTAGTGCAAAGAAGCTCAGCAAAGATCCTGCTTCACGAGCTTTGCCCCCACGCCAAAGATCAAGGAAGCGAAAAGCGGAGACCAACGAACCAGACCTGGATGTTGCCACCTCACAAGATGCTTTCACTGAACAAGAAGCAGTAAGTGTTTGTACGCAAACAATGAACAGCAATGCTAATCGCGCGGGTCGATATCTGGATTTGATAGGACGATTACACTCTCAAGTGTCGTACCATCGTTGGAAATGTGAGAAGGTGCCGCAGTTGTTGAAAGTAAGGGAAAAGGCGTCCGCATATTATCGTGAAAGCAAGCACCATGCGTGTGTTAAGAAAATCGCAACAAATGCACAGAAAGAAGAGAAAAAGGCCATGTTTATTTTGCGTCAAATAGATTGTTACGGAGATGAGCATTCAGCGTACCCAGAAAAAGTTGTTAGGGTGTGTGTGATGCGGCGCTTCCTGTCCCCGAAAGGCTACGATCACGCTTGCACTTCGGTGATTCTGACACTGCCAGCAAAGTGCACTCTTCAGAGGTTGAAGTCCAATATCATCGGGTATGAGCAATGCTATAAAAGACCGTCTGGTTCACGAGGCCTCGCTACTCAGCAGCAAACAACATATGACCTCATTATTAATAGATGACGCCAGCATAAAGCAAAAGTGCATCTATGGTAGGAAGGCTGATGCAGTCTTTGGCCTCAAGGACAAGCCAGAGAGTAGTATGGCAAATACAGCGAAAGAAACCCTTGCGAAAAGAGTCCTCTGCTTTGTGCTGCATGGTACCAGTAGTCGGTGCAAGATTCCATGCTTGTAGTACTTCACGAAGTAACTTAGCGGTAGAGACCTCTTTGCATAGACGAAGGAGGTCATTGCTGCTGTGGAATTATGTGGCTTTATAATCATTCGCATTGTCACAGACAGATATTCAGCAAACGTGATGACGTTTAAGCACATGGGTAACGGCAACCTCAACACAGTTGTGCGTCACCCACATGACACCAACCGCGTTATATTTCTGAGTTTGGACCCTTGCTAGGTGCTCAAAAACGTTAGAAACCATTTCCTCGAACGTGATCGTACAGATGGCAGAAGAGTGATTACTGGTGCTTTTGTGCAGAAATTATACGAGCATCAAAAACACAAGAATGTGAAGCCGACCCGAAATTTGACAAGGAAACATGTCTACCCTTCCAAATAAAAAATTGAATATGCTGTGAGCAGTTCAATTTTTTGATCCTGAATTGTCAGCAGCCGCAGAGCACATTCAGCAAAATTCCATGGGTGCGGCCAGAAATTTTCAGGGAGCAAGTTGAATTGTTTTCGTCATGAAGTGCATGAAGAAATGGTTTGGCATCCATGACACTTCATTCAATCGAAGCGGCCACAAAGCTCCCATTTTTAGGGGCGATGACAATGGACTACTGTGGCTGAAGGATGAGTTTATCTCATCTGTGGAAAAAATACAGAAGAGTTCCATCCGATCATTGAGCGCTGGCTTCCCCAACGAGACGTACGAAGCCTTGCTTTTTACAACAAGATCGATGGTGGAAACAACAGAATTCCTCCTAGATAAAGGCGTCAATTATGTCCTGACAAAGAAATTGAACTGTGACTCCATCGAAAAAATCTTCGGAAAGCTGCGGTCAATGTGCAGCGGGAATGACATGCTGGATGCTAGAGCCGTCACCACTGCTTTGTACCACATCGTTAAGTTGCACATGCCAAGACCGAAATTAATCGAGTTATGAATGTGGAAGTTGAGAAAGAGGCTGCGATGATATCGAATATACTTGATAAAGACCTGAAGTTTTTGTTGGAGCACGAGGCTTGTGCATCTCCATCTGTCAATTTTTCCGGCTTAGCCTGCCTCGGCGGTGTCAATGCCAAGCTTATTACAGACTTCCAGATACGACTTTTGCGCTGCGCTGTGCTGGTGACGACCAACAACAGGCAGCATCAGCTGCACAAGCTGCTGCGAGCAGAAGAAAGGAGCGAACTACACTACCCCAGGCCTGAGTTTCAAGCACTTTTGGACAAGATAGTGGTCTTTTTTGATAAGGCCTGTATACACCTGCCACGCAGATATGTGCTACAAGTTTTGCAAACAGCAGTCCAGGCCTACTTACAACGCGCTCCCCATTTAAGCTGCCCTGAAAGCATTGGCGACAGCGCCCGCCTCCCACCCCGAGGATCCGCAGATCTCATAGCCGAAACATTCCTAAGAGGGTCTCTTCGTCAAACACACAAACCAACTCACTGAGGCAAACCACAAGCCGTCCACATACACACACAAGCCGACTAGGGAGCATTTAAGGTCGTGAACAAGAAATTTGTGAATTCCGGCAGTTTTTTACTTGAAAGTGTTCAACTATTGCCAGTGCTTATGAGTAATAAATATTTATTTTTAGACCTCGGAATGTCTACATGCTTGATGGCAAAGAGCTGTACTTCAGGCTCTTACATTTGCACATTCTTCAATAAACTTGAGCTTGTAGCACTTAGCGTTAATTACAAGTCAAAACAAACCATTTCTGTACATTTAACAATTAGTCAACTTGGTTCTCAACGCGCAGTGAGTGGAGAAGCGCGCCCGAACTCATGTGTTCGCGCGCTGTACGGAGCGGCGGAAGATGACAGGGTCGCAACGCCTTCTCAAAGGAGAGGCGAGAGGCATGTACTATACCCGTTGTGAAGGCCTTAAGAAAGCAGCACGCAGGTGCAGTCTTATCCAGCCATAGCCAACCATGCAGCACAGTCACTGCGAAAGACATATTGGCCTTTCAGAGCCTTTGTTAAACTCTCTTTGTTTGCTACAAACACACTTGCAGGGTACCTACTACGTCATAAATCCTCCCCGCCGTGATGGTCTAGTAGCTAAGGTACTCGGCTGCTGACCCGCCGGCCGCGAGATCATCCCGGTGGCGGCGGCTGCATTTTCGTTGAAGGCGTAAATTTGGAGTAAATTTGGCATAAAATTTAGGTTCTTGGTAAAGAACCTCAGGTAGTGGAAATTTTCGGAGCCCTCCACTACGGCGTACATCATAATCATACAGTGGATTTGGGACGCTAAACACAACATATACCAATGAAATCATTACGTCATAAATCAGCCTAAATTTTGTGTGGTGGGGCGACATTCACTATTCCCGCCTTCATAATTCTTCGGAGAAGCATGATACCCGTTTCACACTTGCAAAGAAAAGGATATTATGACATTGCTTTAGCGCAAACCAGTCTGAGCGTGAGTAAAATGCTATAAGGTCAAAAAGGGAAAAGAACAGCCGACAGTCTGAGCGCTAATTTCCAATTTTGCTTTATTGAGTGACTCTGCTGCACATTATATAGCTCATTTTGCTGCACACATGACGCCACACATGTGACAAAATCTTAAACGTGTGGCGCAGCACACGTTACCAAAAAATAGTTGTATATTTATCTCAATTCAAAAATCTTGTATCAACACTTCGCAGCACACGCTCCAGAAAAGCGAGCTCTTTTTCAGATAAGGATACAAAGGGCGTGCTCACACACAGCTTTGCACATTTTGCGACAGTCTTTGCTTCAATAACTTCTCGCGTCAACTGATTTCAACTGCGACCCCAGATGACACACTGGTCAAATAATGGAGTGCATGCACACGTCTTACTATGCATAGCCAAGAACCCATTTGAACAAGTCTTGTTTTTGACTTTGTAACAGTGCTCGCGCAAGCAGTCATCAACACACCTACCATTCTGTCTTACACATATAAACCACGTCATGCAACAGAGGGAACATGTAGACGACAGCTGGAGATAATTACAAGAACTTAGCTACATGCTTTTTTCCACAGGTGGGTTGCACCTCCTTCTAGAGGTTCGTAAGCTTACATAGATGACTTTTAGTTTGTCTGGAGTAAAGAAAACTACGCGAACATTGCCGCTCAGAGCTATATTTTTCAAATGGTCTGAAATTTGATGTTCATACGGTATGTCACTGGTTTTCCCAGCAATGGGCTCACCATTTCACAGCGGAGATCCCCGCATACTTTTAACTATGCAACAGACACTCAGCTGCCGACACCTGCACAAAAAATGGATAGCCTGCCAAGGACGATCTTTTGCTTTGTCCTGCAAAATTAGCGACCCTATTGCGCATGTGAAGGCATGACTTTATCAGGGCATTTCTAAAGACAGCTTGACAATCCCTCGTTTTTTCAGCTTTGATTGCGCTGACTTGTACTACAATAGAGGATTTTCCGATCGCGATTCATATCAACAACAACTGTGCTCAATTCAACAAGACAGATGAAAGCTAACAAAGCGGATTGTGCCTCCTAGCGGCATTTTATGCGTCACTTCAAGTGGCACAAGACACGCCTTGATTATTGCTTGGACTTCTGCAACCTGGCGTTCGCCGTCAACTGAAGCACACTCAACAGAAAACAAGAAATTGTCAACATAACCAAAAGCATTGTGCACCTTTGTCTGAATGATGTTATCGGAGAGAACAACATCAAGACGGGCGAGAAAAATGTCGCTCAGTATTCTCGCAATGCATGATGCTATACATACCACCGTTTTAGCACATAAACAGTGTTGTTTGAACCTATAAAAGTTGTCACGAGATATAATTGTAAAAGCTCTAAAAATCACTGCTAGTTATCAAGGCATCATTCTGGAACCCTATGGCACCATATAGTCATCAATGAATTGTTGCACTTCTTTTAGGAGGTCTTTGTGAGGAATCAAGTAAATATGGAATAGTGTTCACACTGTGCTTCGTTTTCCCTCTCCTTGACCCTATAACATCTTTTCTTCACGCTCGAAAGGAGCGGCGCTAAAGCAATATCTTTTTAGGTGTAGAGCTTTGACAGTTGTCAGTCCACGCGAGTCTTGTGTATAATAATTTCGTGCGTGCTTTCTGCTTGAGGTGTGCGCTGGAAGTTTCGAGCTGCTTGTCGATCTTCACGTGAATTTGGAATTTGTTGTTGTTACTGAAACAATGCACAATAAATGCGCAACAACTTCTGTGAAGACACGTTTTACTTTTGTGTTATACCGATTCCTAGAAAGGTAGATCAGCCACGCTTTCTTCTGCAGTTTTTCATTCTTCCGTAGCCTACGTTTCCTACTGACGGGAATAGCTTTTGTGAATAACTTGCTGCATCGAGCTGACTCGTCTGTGCCACTAAATTTTCAGTGGCAACTTGCCGGCATTTTTTCAAGGCATTCAAAAAACATGTTTGAACAATATTTTTGTCGACGAATTTTGTGTGAAAATTTGTATGGCAACAATTGCTTTTGTGTTGGCGGCTAAAACATCCAGCATGTATGTTGATTGGCGAATGTCAGCAGGCAAACGTCACAGGTTCAATTGTCGGTCGGTGCCAATTTATCTTTTTGTCCACTTTCCTTCTTTGCATTCACAAAAATAACACAATTACTGCTAGTGACACTCTCTATACTTCTCCAGACTTCAGTGCCTGTTAGTTCTTAATATTTTGTCTAACAAAGGAAACTCAACCCTCTACGTCGCGCTGTAACAATGTAAAAACAATATTTATTCGGGTGGTTTCCTGGTTATGCATTGTATAACCTGTGCATGCACTCCATTTTTTATCCTGTGTGTCATCTTGGGCCGCACTCGTAACTAGTTGACGCGAGTAGTTATTGAAGCGAACGCTGTCGCAAAATGTGCGAAGATGTGTATGAGTACGACCTTCGTATCCTTATCTGAAAAAAAGCTCAATTTTCTGGAGCGTGTGCTGCGAAGCGTTCATACAAGATTGTTAAATGGAGATAAGATTACAAATAGCTTTTTTTTTGTAACGTGCGCTTCGCCACACGTTTACGGTTTTGTCACGTTTGCGGCGTCATGTAGACAGCAAGGTCAGCTATATAATGTGCAGCAGGGTCACGCAATAAACCAAAGGTGGAAGTTAGCGCTAACACTATCGGCTGTTTTTTCCCCTTCTTGACCATAGAGTATCTTTCATTCAGGCTCAAACGGAGCTGCACTAAAGCAATATCATTTTATCATACCAACTCCCCAAGTCAGCAGGACTTGCAAGGATTTTTGTGCGATTTATTTATGTTGTGACTGAAGAAGGTGAACAATTATGCCTGAACTTTTTTTAGTGTGTTGGAGCATTCGATGAGCCACTTGATACGCGATTTGCAGCGTGTGATGTCTGATTGTTGCCTTGCTGTTGTAAAACGCTTTATTACTCATATTAACACGATTTCTTTCACGACATCAAGCCCACCTAAGGCCAGCTTGCAACGGAGTTCAAGCATGGGTGTGGCTCTTTGGTAGAATAATGGGCTGGCACGCAAAAGACAAGTGCTTGAATCTGTTGTGTCTTTGGAGCTTGAATTCGCCTAATTTTTCAAAGCAATAGCGGTAAAGAGCTCGTTGCGAAAAAATTCCGGCGTCGTTATCGGCTTCGTTTGTTGTGGGCGAAAAATCATTATCCTATGCGTGGTCGGAAAATCGAGAACAATGCCAATAAAATAAATGAGAAAAAACATCCTGCGTAAGAGTGTAGACCGAACCAGGGTCGCCCCACCGTGGCCGTCTAGTAACTAAGGTACTCAGCCACTTACCCGCAGGTCGATTAATGGCTGCGGTGGCCGCATTTTCCCTGGATGCGAAAATGCTGTAGGCCCGTGTGCTCAGATTTTGGTGCACGTTAAAGAACCCCAGGTAATAAAAATTGCAACAAAAGCTTTCGGGGTGCCTTGCAGGCTCTTTTTCTGGCAAAATATATCACTTGATGTGAATTTTAGCGCGCCAGAACTAAAAAATCCGACTGCTACTGCAACTGCACAAATGCCTTTCATAAAAATGCGGACGGCACTGCCCGCTTGAACAACACAGACTGCTAGGCAGCATGGCGGCGCCCATGTTAAAAAAATTCATAGCGTTAGTATGACATGACGATAGTTATAGCGCGAGAACAAAACGACGACACAGAGACAAGAAGGACACGAAAGACACGATCACGCTATGATAGCTGTGATCAGAGCAATATATACCCCTCGGGAGAGTTCGGGGACTCTTTCATCTCATCGCTCTCCACGCCACACCCCATCACCACCCTTTGTTCCTGACGTAAACCCTTTTTCTTTGCTAGTGGCGGCAGCATGGTGTGAAGCAGCGGAAACCATATAGGCAAAGTGGCTAGAATAGGGAAGTGTGATGAGCGGCAAGCAGCGCCTACGGAGGATACTGAAGCCTATGTAAAAGAGCCGCGTGGGGGGGGGGGCGCAGTCGTTCATACGAAACAGAGCCTTATAACATTAGTTCAAGGAGCCAGACTAGAAGGGGATTAGACAATGAAATATATAAAAACAATGATGACAGAAAAATTTAAACATCAACAAAACGCTGCATGCACCGTACCAGATGAGGATGGACCAATTAGCTCAGTGGCTCCACTGAGACAACGAGAGTGGGAAGTGGCAGAGAGAAGGGTTTCTAATAGCACATCAACAGGCCCTGACTGCATTCTCATCATGCTAATAAACTAGGACCAAACTATAAAAACACATTAAGATAGGCAGCGAGCAAAGCAATAATGGATGGTGAAGCTCCCAATAGGTGAAAACTAAGCTGGATGAGCATGATCTCTGAAGGAAAGGGGGACAAACCCAATATAAACAACTACCGTCCTATAACAGTAGTATCAGTAGTTCACAGGCTGGTGATGCAGATAGTAAAGGAAAGACTACAGACATCGGTAGAGAATGAGGGGGTGCTGCGATAACTACAAAATGGGTTCCGTAAGTGAAGGAGGTTGGAGGACAATCTGTTTTCATTGATGCAGTGTATTGAAATAGCGGAAAAGGAACACAGGCCCCTGTGGCTGGCATGATTAGATATCGAGAAAGCTTACGATAGTGTGATTCAAGAAGACTTGTGGGGCATACTGGACACACTAGATTTGGAAGATAACTAATCTTCTAAAGGATATCTATGAAAGTAACAAGGTAGTTATCAAACGGGAAGAACATGTATGTGAACCTATAGAGATACAGCTCAAGCTTCGAGAGGGATGTCCTGTGCCACCTTTGTTCTTTATTCTGTATCTCCAGAGACTAGAAGTCAAATTAGAGAGGAGTCATTTCGGCTTCAGTCTCTCTTTTGCCAAACAAGGAAAACACACTGAGCAGTCATTACCAGCATTGATGTATGCAGATGATATAGTATTATAAGCCGAAAACAAGGAAGATCTGCATGGATTGATAGACATCTGTGGTATTGATAGAGATAGGGTAAATGTGAAGTTCAGGAGGGAAAAATCGGCAATCATGATTTTCATTGATAACAAAAGCAGTGAGCATAACATACAGGAAGTCACGCTACAAATAGTGGATAAATACAAACATTTGGGGATACGGATAAATAATGTGGCTGAGTATCTAAAGGAGCACAAAAGATACGTAACGAGTAAGGGAACCAGGAATGCAGCTGTAATAAAAAACGGGGCACTGTAGTATGACAATAGGTACGATGTTGTGAGAGTGATTTGGAAAGGTGTCTTGGTCCTGGGTTTGACGTTCGGCAATGCGGTCTTGTGCATGAAGTCAGAAGTTCTAGCTGATTGGAAATTAAACGACGCGGCATAGGTAGACTTGCTTTGGGGGCACACGGGCATACCCCAATGCAGGGTGTAAAGGGTGACAAGGGATGGACATCGTTTGAGTGCAGGGAAGCTAGCAGCAAGATAGAATTTGAGGAGCGATTGAGAAAATGAGAGAGGAGCGTTGGGCTAGGAAACTTTTCAGCAACTTGTACATGAAGAATGTTGATGCGAAATGGAGGAAGCGAACTCGAAAACAGTCAAGAAAGTACGCAGACAAAAGCAGAATACCAAGCTAAAAGTAAACATTGGTTAAGAAGAAGGTGAAAAAAACAGAGAGAGACATCTGGAAGATGGGAACGCTTACGCAATCATCACTGGAGGCCTACCAAACTTTAAGCAAGAAATTGCAAGGGAAAAGATCTACGACAATTTTCGGGGTAGTTTTCAGCTCTTTCAGGCTAGAACGGGAGTATTGCGGACCAAGATGCTCTGAGCAAAATACGAAGGCACAGACATGGTACGTAGTGCGTGTAGAGAGGGGGAGGAAACGGCTGAACATTTGATAATGTTCTGTATAGGGCTCTACCCTATACTTGAAGATAATGGCGCCGAATTTTTCAAAGCATTGCGGTTAAAGAACAGTGAAGGCAAAATAGACTTCAAACGAGTAGAAATAACCAGAAGGAGGCTGATTGGTGGCTACAGTCGAGGCGGGAGTGAAATTCAATCCTTAACACACAGTATTGGTACTTAACTTTATGGCTAGGTGGTGTGAGCCACCACCCAATCGAAAGGGCACAGCCGGATACATCCATCCATACGTTCGTCGATTTGTCATTTCATCACTCTCCACGCCGCTCCCCAGCACCGCCCTCTGTTCCTGGCGTCGACTGGTGTTTAGGGACCGGGAGGGCAAAATAGACTTTGAGCGGGTAGAAATAAATAGAAGGAGGTTATCTGATTGGTGGCTAAAATCAAAGCACGAGTGAAAATTAAGCCCTTCACTGCAAAGTATCAGACCTCAACCTCTTTATTGAAATTGAAATACAAGTAAATCTAGTTTTTGGTTCACTCAGTATAACGCCTACGTGGCGTTAGCCGCCGCCTGATCTAAAGGGTACAACCATACCAGTTCATCCATGCATACGTTATTTGCACGTTTCCGACAGTTTCACAGTTTTGTCGGGCGCGTTCGTCCTCGTTTCTTTTTGTGCGTTGGCACTCTGACACCAATGCTTCAGTATGCACTCTCATGGCGTGAGAACAAAGCCATTGCTTCGTTCCGAGGTTCTCTACAGACTACAAGTCAGCTAAAAAGAAGCATGCTTTGTTCGGCGTTCCAGAGGCTGAAGCTCTCTTTGCGCAGTGGCGGAGCGCGATTCCGCGAGCTGAAAAGCTGCTTCTAGAAAGCTCGGCTGAGTGCGAGCTGCACTTCGACGAGAGGTACATCTCCCGGCACTTCGAGCACACTGTGATTGGCGAAATTGTCCACATTGAAAGGAGTGGGTCGATAGGCGTGCGCAGGATTCCCGTTTAGGGGAGGGGGTAATTAAAGTTAATTGCAGCAACCCCCTCCTAGTGAATTAGTGTATGAGGCAGATTTTGTAACCTCTTATAGGTGGCTAAAACAGTGCCCCGCTGCCTACTCAGTGTGTGCGTGTGAAAAACATTTATTCACCAAGAGTTTGCAAGTCCATAAGGGCCCTTTACGCAGGGGGAGTGCTTATTCCGGGACCCCACTGGACAAGGCCGCTACCCGCGCCCGTTGGACTAGAGCTCTTTAAGCCTCCAGTCCTGAGCAATTGAGTAGGGCTGCCTTCCATGCCTCTCTAGTTAGGGAAGTGTTAGGGGAAAGTGAAGGATTCATTTGACATGCCTACACCACGTGAAAGTTATCGGAGACTTCCTCACAGTGAGAGCACCACCCATCGACACCCACAGTAAGAGCACCACCCACCACCCATCGAAATGTTTTACTACTGCAGGACACAACAAGGTGTTGGTCTGCAGGCGCCTTAGGGTTCGTTCATCGGCCTCATTCAGTCCCTTAGCAGGCACCGGGAAAAGCCGATGTTTTCACAATAGTGCATGTAGAGAGCAGAATTAGTGCATCCCTCCAAGGTGACTCTTCGCATTTGTAGATACTCTTGAAATCACTTTTTTAAACTGCTTTAGCTTCTACGAGGCTCACAGTGACAGCTTAGAAAAGCTTGTTTTCTGCTTGGAAAAAAAAATCACACTGGGCTACGCAACACATTGTCCAAGCCTCACCGATCAATTGTGACCGAGGTTTTTTTCTGCTCACCCATTTGCATTTTTCCACATAGGCACTCTACAAGGAGCGAGCATTTTCGCGGGAAAAGAGGAACTACTTGAACCTCAAGCACGTCACCTAGCTAAGGGAAACAATGTTCCGTGGTGTACTTGTGAACTATAAACCTTTTTTCTCGTGGATGAATAAAGACGCGAGACCAATTAAAAAAAATGCAAACAGATAGAGAGTCACTACTGGGAAATGCGTTGTATGACCAGTGGACAGAAAATAATATGTTTTCATCCAGATACCGCTCGTGATTCTCGTCTCTGAGTTTGATTATACATTAGCAGAAGTAGCTATAGCGAGCCAGGCATGTTATCAATGATGGGGCTTTACTTACAGATTAGTGCTTGAGGAAATAATTGTTCACCATTGAAGGAAGGTGTTGCAAGCAATGGCTCACAACTGAGTTCATCGTTCCACTCTTCTACCACTTCACATCGATAAAATGTTCCAGTGCCGTCACGCGCTCACTTTCGGCACTCTGCCGATATTTCAATTCAGTCGCGCACTCGCGTAGGCATCCTGTTATTCCAGAAGCTATTTGACATGTTTTCTCGGGCACCATTTGAGGCCATGCACGAGCAACAAAATATATTTTAAATGCTTTACATTGGGCGCGGGCGTGCTTGATTCCCGTCTCTGTGCAGACCATCGCTGCCTTGGGTGACGGTGGATGGATGAATGGATTGATATGGCCTACACTTCAGATCGGGCGGCGGCTAGCGTCACTTAGCCGTAATACTTAGTGAACCAAAAATTAGATTTATCCTTTTTTCCCTTTAAATAGTGAAGTTGAGGACTGGTCCTTTGCAGTGAAGGGTTTAATTTTTACTCATGCCTCGATTTTAGTCACTAATCAGACAATCTCCTTCTTGTCGATTCTACCCACTTAAAGTCTATTTTGTCTTCCCAGTCCCTAAACCGGAGTGCTTTGAAAAACTCTGCGCCATCATCCTGAACTATAGGGTGAAGTTCTTTATAGAAGATTATAAAGTGTTCGGAAGTTTCTTCCTTTTCTCCAAACGCACTGCATACCGTGTCAACCCCTTCGTATTTGACCCGATATGTCTTGTTTCGCATTACTCCCGTCCTTGCCTCAAACAGTAGAGAACTACCCCGAGTATTATCATACATCCTTTCCCTTGCAATATCCTGCTTAAAAGTTCGATAGATCTCTAGTGCGGACTTCTTAATCATGCCAATTCTCCACATATCGGTCTCCCTTTTGTTCACCTTCTTCTTAACCAATAGTTCTTTTTGGTTTGGCTCCCTGCTCTTTTCTAAATATTTACCCGTCAATTTGCTGGTTCGCTTCCTCCATTTTGTATCGATGTTCCTGATGTAGAAGTAGCTGAAACCCTTCGTAGCCCAACGCTCCTCCCTTTTTTCTCTCAATCGCTTCTCAACTTTTATCTCACTGCTAGATTTCTTGCCCTCGAGTGATGCCCATCCTATACCACCTTGTACTCCCTGATTTGGTGCATTCTTTTGAGCTCCTAAAGCAAACCTACATATTCCTCGTTGCCTAATTTCTAATCTTTCTTGAACCTCTGATCTCATGCACAAGACCGCATTGCCGAAAGTCGGACCAGGAACCATGACACCTGTCCAAATTTGTCTCACATCATGCCAACTAATATTCCACAGTGCCCTATTTTTCATCACCTCTGTATTCCTGTTTCCTTGAGTCATTACGTATATTTCGTGTTCCTTTAGGTACTCGGTTTCACTGCTTATCTATACGCCCAGATATTTGTATTTATCTGATGCTTGATCGATATGCGGGGTTTAACGTCACAAAACCACCTGGGGGATTATGAGAGACGCCGTAGTGGAGGGCTCCAGAAATTACGACCCCCTGGGGTTCTTTAACGTGCACCCAATTATCAGCACATGGGTCTAAAACATTTCCGCTTCCATCGAAAATGCAGCCACCGCCGCTGGGATTCGAACCCGCGACCTGCGGGTTTGTATTTATCTGTTATTTCTAGTGTTACCTCCTGTATCGTAAGCTTATTACCTTTATTATAATTATTAATCATGACTGCTGCTTTTTCCTTACTGAATCACGAATATATGTTATCTCCCTCATTACTGCAGATGTCCATCAATCTCTGCAAATCTTTCTTGTTATAGGCCATCAGCACTATATCATCTGCGTAAATCAATGCTGGTAGTGCCTGTTCAATAAGTTTTCCATGTTTTACGAAAAAGAGGTTGAAGCCAACCCACTCCCCTCTAATTTGGCCTCCAATCCTTTTAGGTACATCATGAGAAACAATGGTGACAAAGGACACTAAGGGCTTGGATACCTGTTTTTCCCATTTTATAACTACCTTGTTACTTTTATAGATATTCTTTAAGACCGTAGTCACTCCATCTTCCACACCTAGTGTGTCCAGTATTTCCCACAATACCTCTTGAACCACGCTATCGCACGCTTCCTTGATATTCAAAAATGCTAGCCACAGGAGATTGTGTTCCTTTTCTGCTATTTAGATTCACTGTACCAGTGAGAACATATTGTCTTTCAGCCTCCTTTGTTTTCGAAACCCATTCTGCAATTCCTGCAGCACCTTCTCAGCATCTATCCATGCCCGCAGTCTTTCTTTTATAATCGGCAGCACCAGCCGGTAAACAACTGATGTCTCTGTTATAGGACGATAGTTATTTATGTCAGTTTTCTGACATGTCAACGCGCTTTATTTATGTCAACGCGCTAGCCGGTGCGTTCATGGCAGTTCCATATTGTAGCCACTGCAATATAGGTTTCCTAACATTCACTAGTGGGGACTATGGCACTGCGATCGCTCAGCGACTGCGGTAATTTTGAATAGTACATAGATTTGCCTAGTCTATGTACTTGCAGACCTCAAATCGCCCTTGTGGTTTCGTTTATTGCACTGTTTCGGTTTTACTAAGAATAAAAAAATAGCTTTTTTGAATTTCGTGAACCGATTCAAATCGGTGAGCCTAAAAGATTACGGCGGTGAAGCGTTACTGATCAATTATTGCTGATTGTTGTTTTGTAACAAGACAGCTTCAAGCCATGCGATGCTAAATGGAACGTAAAGTACGAAGTTTAGGCAAAGCCTCGTACTACTTATAATAACCATACTCGCTGAAGCGCCCTACTCCGCAGCTCTCATAGGCACTAGCGCCAGGGTTTCTTCTTGTGCCCATATAGGAAACTTTATGGCGGAGACCAGCCACCATCACCTCCGAATAACACGCGCCGGGATTGTGTATTCATCCGGGTGTTTCACGTGTGAACGCGCACTTGTTTGCTGAAACCATAGCTCTGAATGTGTTCAATTTTCTAACATAAAAAAAGAGAGAAGCGGGGGCTATTTAGATTGAAAATATTTTACTTTGTGTGAGAGTACATGCGAGTGAGTTTGTGCAGACACCCCCTACGTGCCCCTCTCCTTGAAATTAGTACACGCCTTCCCCCCACCCCCTTCATTGGTTTTGATAGTGCCTGTAAACACGCTCACATAAAGTATTTCTGAACTTCTCCCCTCTCCGAAAAAAAAATCTGTGTACACTCCTAGCCTCAAACAGAGTCAAAGTGAAACTTTCTCGTCTTTATTTCATCTACCTCAAATATCCACCTACTGCGAACGCCACTTTTTCACTCACAGCTAAAGACGATGACGGCATGTCTGCAAAACGAACTACTTAGAGAAAAACCCCGGCGTTTTTTATATTCGACGATTTCAATAAAACTTTAAACATTTGTTCTTGTTTGTGCCGTGGTGATATGTGCCAAATCATACAACCGTGAGTCATTTAGTATTTTAGAAAAAAAGTTGTAAAATTTGTAGCTGATTGTGGAATTCCTTTTGTAAACGCGGGCCACCTTGTGTATGTGACGTCAGGACTTACTCTATTTTGAAAACCTCGCCTTTCCTAGCAGACAGATGAAGCGCGCGCTTTTTTCTATGAGGCAATGGCAACAAGAGCATAGTTCAGTTTCGTCAGCTGCATACAGCGTGTTACTCGTCGTTGACCTCGGGTCTTCCTATATTGAGCAACGAGGACATCGATTCGAGGCATGTCAGGTGCTTCACGCACCAATGGGTCGCAAGCAAAAAGCGATGCTTCCGCGTTCAGATAGCACCTGCAATCATAGTTGAACTTGTCACTAATAAGTTCAAACGAGCTATCACAGCTTGACTCTGGGTCGGATGACATCGCCAACCTGCGTTTCGCGCTATGTGTACACTCTGGCCAGCCACGGCGGTGTGCAGCGGGTCTAGTGATATCATCCGCGATTGATCTCGTGATGTCTTCTGTGATGGATCTCTTGACGTCTTCTGATACCCACCATAGACGATGAAGCCGCTCCCGGTTTCGATAGCCTAATTAAAATTTCTGACAAGTGCCTGGGCAAAATGAACAACCACCCTAGCTTTTACAGGACTGTCAATTCTATTGTAGAGCAGCATTACCTTAATATGGTCGAAAATGCACCGGAGTTACCTTTTAAAGGGCAAATCTGGCTATATTTTTACCATGCCAAAGTAATGTACTTTTATGTTCCTGAGACATTCTTGTCACGTCCCCGGTAGCTGAAATGCTCAGCAAATTAAAAAAAATATTTATTAAGAAAAAAGGCGCAATACTAAAACCAAAACTTAACCGAGTGCTCTGTCTATGTATGATGTGATACGCTACACGAACCAAAAGTCCTACAAAGCATGCCGGTCTAGCACGGAGTACGAAGACTGCAAAAGTCACGAAGAGCAGACGCTCAGCGGATGGGTCATCACCGCAACCACGCCGCACCATGTCTGTTACTGAATCTGCCTCCTGTATAAGCTCCTCGGTGCTCTCATAAAATGACAGCTACGATTCAGACGCATTTGGAGGTCAACAAGCCCCGCCGTTCCTCTTCAATGAAAGAGCACAGATTCTCGTATATACTTGCCTGGTTGCGCATAACACTGCCAGATGGCAGTACTAGGCCAGGCCGTCCATGTGTGTGGCTGCGGTGATGGGCTAGAACGCTTACGCTGACAGGTTTGTGGTCACACAAAGATATTTTAATACTGTCATAGAAAGAGCACACAAGTTCGTTAAATGATTTACAACATTGATAACATCAAATAACTTTGCCCAAGAGCGTACTTTATCACGATGCACACCTTACCGTACACAGATAGACGTGGTCACAGAGGACCCATCATTTGTTACGAAAGTGTTTCAGAGCGTTAAAGTTTTCGCATGGGCACTCTTCAACAGGCATGGTATTGCTACCTAGAACACTCTACCATTGAAACGATTTTTAATCGTCAGCTGCAAGTGTTCAGTGATTGTTATGATGAATATACGGTGAATCGTGCACGGCGCAAAACACAATACCACTTGCCACCTAACACACGCCTACGCACACTGAAAAAAAAATCACACGCTAAATGAAGGAAGCGCCCGCCAAACATACATGATCAACGCAACTCCGGAAAACGCTGCATGTGCTGGCCACACTGATCCAAAAAAACAAATATGGCTGCACCTAATAGGGACAACGCGGCACTTTCGCTTAGCTCTGTGCTGAAGTTTCTTGATTATGGCATCGGATCCCGTAGTTTCTTCGAAAGCGAAAGTTAGCTGGCTGCGGAACACCTAATTTTCATCAGCATATAGGATTTTACTCGCCAAACAGAGTAAAATAGTGGCGCTTTGCGCGCAAACATCGAGCCTTTCGGTGAACCACATCAGTCTTACTTCATGTTGAAGGAAATGTGCAGCGAACCTGAGGTTGAAGAAGACAACTGCTCAGTGGGCCTCTCCAAAAGGTGCTAGCAGATTTGCGCTGCATTGCTGCACTGCTACAGACAAGGCCTTAACAGCTTTCGAAGTATTGACGCTGTGACTTGTGCTTACAATCGCATGTATTCCATTGAGGTCCGTTGTCCCGTCAATGCTCAATACGCATATTGTTCACATGGCTACAAAACAGAGATATGCCCAGGTCAATGCATCTTAAGGTAAGGCAAATCACAGTTTCGAATGTAACAGGATTACTCTTTTCTTGTCGTTCGCGATTTATGTTAATAAGCTCCTAATTTAAAGGTCATGTGCTTCCGAATACTCGCTTGTTCATGTTGGCCGTAATTTATTCAATCAATCAATCAATCAATCAATCAATTTATTTCCTTTTGATAAGGTGGAGTACAGGACTTAAAGCTCAAGAGCTTGACGAGGTCCTGACACCATTCACAAGTTGACAAAGCAGAAGGAATGGCAGACAATCATGCACAACAAATATGAAATAAACATATAGGTATAACATCGCAAAAAAGTAATAAAAAAGTTTATGAAAACAGTGCTAAGACAAAAAGAGAATAGTTCAAATATATGGTCATGAAGTGGCATGAACATGAAAAGCAATAACAAAAAGGAAAGAATGGGCATAAATTCTGAGAGATGTATCATTGAGGAAAATGTATCAGTTGAGAAAAGTGTTTAATCTGACTGTTTTGTTTAGAGAAAGAATCGAAATATTCGCGGTTTAAAAAGTTTAACAAAGAAGGTAGTCTGTAGGACAATGATTGTTTGTCATAAAAAATTCTTGGGGTGGGTACAGTCCAAACTTCTTTGTGCCTGGTGAGTCGAACACTTGTGTTTACGCTAAGTTTAGCAAAATTTATTGTGCTATTGGTACCATGTTTGACAAACTCTTTATAGCATAACATCAGCCTGTAATTGTACAAAAAGAAAAGTGGAAGAATATCATATTTTAGAAATACAAGTTTTGTAGAGGACGTATAGTGTTCAGCCGCAATATGTCGTACGGCCCTTTTCTGTAGTAAGTGCAACTTGCGCAAATTCGTCACACCGGTTGTGCACCAAACTAAGCTACAGTACTGTAACAAAGATAATACCAGTGCATTGTATATCATAATTTTCACCTTAGTGGGAAGAAGAGATTACATACGTGCAAGGACACCAATGGCCGATGACATCTTAGAGTATAGAATATCAACATGTACATTCCACGTAAGGTGTCGTGAAAAATATACAACAAGAATACTAACACAATCAACCACGTCCAACTGCTGAGAGCACAGAAATAAGCTCATCTTATTTATCGAGGTTTTTACTTTAGGCGCATATTAATGACTTGCGTTTTTGAAAGGTTTAGTTTTAGTAAACTCACTGAAGCCCAGGCATCTATAGCAGACAGTGTTTTATTAGCCATTTCTTCTGTCTCTGTTTCCATGCTCCCTGTAATAAAAACTGTTGTTTTTTCGGCGTAAGACACAAATGTTGCGTTGTTTGTGCAGTTTACAATGTCATTATTGTAAATCAAAAATAAAAGTGGCCCTAAAATACTTCCTTGTTGCACACCTACAACGACCGGCTTCCTTGAAGATGTTTCCTTGTTGGAATCTACGAATGTGTCCTGTCTGAAAGATAGGATTTTAAAAGAGCATGCGCTGTCCTACGCACACCATAATTTTCTAATTTGGTGAAAAGGATGGTATGATTGATTAGGTCAAATGCCTTAGAAAAATTGACGTATATGCCTAATGCCATTTTTTACGACTAAATGCATTTAGGATGATTTGATATTGATTATTCATGCATCTACGATTATTGCATCTATGATTATTTGACTAGTTGATATTCAAAGCAGATATATGCAAGCACACTACAGATGTTACGGATACACGGACATTATATATATACGCACGTACATACTTATACTCACGTTACGCGAGTGCGACCCTAGCACGCGTTTGTGTGCTTGTATGTACACACACTTGAAATCAGAAATGTCCGGGGAAAGAATCAAGGCAACCTAATTTGAAAATTGGTAGCACTACGGCTTGCACAGAAAACTAGCATGTGCTAAAAATACAATCACACGCGTAACGCGACGAATTTCCCAAAGCGCTTGCTTATATACACGAAGCTACACTTCGTGTTTAAAGAAGCCCGATTGTTGACAGGAATGTACACACGCGAAATAATTGTGTACTCACCGAGGATTAGGTCGTCGTGAGTGAAGTCATGAGAGAAAACTAGTGTTCTGACTTGCGCCGTTCTCACTCATACGTGGTCTGCATTCTTCAGGAAGTCATAAAAAAATACGCTGCCATCTTTCGACCTCGATGCCATGCATTTCGGCCCACTTGAGTGGTCTCTGGACATCGCTTTCTTCTTTTTTTCGGGCTCGCGCGTGCGGCATGGCGAAAATAAAGGAACGATGCGACCGCTTAGAAAGGCGAACAAACAATCAAACCGCTTCTCAACGTACGCAGCATGGTAACATATCTCCTTTCAAGGTCGACCCTGTTAGCACAAATCTAGGCGCGGCCGCTAGGGGGCAAGAGCTTAGTTGGAGGCGCGAATAGCAAACAAGCGTGCGCTGCAGTGGTACGTAAATTGCGTCACTTCTGTCTCTATGCGAAACTGGATGTCACGGAGATTGTTGCCGCTATTACTAGCCAGCGCCATGAGCGTTTAAAAGCAATCTCTAAAATTCATTTAAATAGTTTGCGTGACTCTCAAGCATGCAAATCGGCATGATTGGCGCAAACGTGCCAGTGGACGTATTCCGAGAATTCACCTTGAAAATCGCTTGAGTTGGCCTTTGATCATGTTAAAAAGCATCGCACGTTCTAGTTGGTCCTCATCTTTTAGGAGTGATGTGAGTATTTGGATTCGTTTTATGGCATCGCATATTCAGTCTGCTCATACTCTTCATACATTTCTATTACAGTGTTACTGTGCAATGTCACCTGCACATTTTGTTTGGCAGCGCTACATTTCACAAAGGAATGGCGGTCAAGCAAGCTAGGCCACACGCAGCCGTCGCGCAGAAAGAGTAATATGGTGGACGCCGTCGGAGTGGAGACGTGTCGGTGACGTTGCCAGGGTCAACGACGTCACTGCCCAACCCGATTGCCGGACTATTTCCATGTACGGCTCTAGCTAAGAATAATGAGCTCTGATGCCAGCGTCCGTTCAAATGCTGGCATCTACGTGCCGTGCTGAGACGTGCACAAGGTTCTGTGTCGGTGTTAGTGTCATAATGCAGTACTTTTTTTTTCTTCTTTAGGTGGCGGGACCACCCGACAAATGAAGAACGCAGGCACCGAGCGAAGAGCGAAGGGCAGTGAAATATATAAAGCGTGTTTGAAGAGCTTTTCGCAATTGTGCTGATCACTCAGTCGGTTAAGGGCCCGAATATATCGCCACCAAGCGAGAGGTCGTGTGTTCGATTTGCTAGTCTCTGAAGTTCGCGAAACGTTTTTCCTTAAGTATATTAAGTATTTCCTTAAGCAATATTGTGTTAGTGCACTTTTAAACACGTCATATCTTTCACGGAACTACGTCAGTGAAGTCTTGGTAGACCCCGGCATAAAACACTTCCGAGTTATAAATTGTGGGCAGGCGCCTGGCCAGTTAGACCTCACTACACCTGCGCCACATGGAATTATGTAGGACTAGGAGTCATCCGCTGTGCGGTGTGCACCTTTAGATGCGGGCAAACGGAATAATTTTTGTATGGTGTGGTTTTCGGCGAGGCATAAGTTCCGGGCTTTCTTTTGAGGGACGAAGCTCCTTAGGGTGTGAGTCGTTCTCTCCTATGTTGATATGGAGTAAGCGTGTAGCCGTCTTTAGTTTATGAATTGCTCACTAGATGGCGCTGTGGGCATATATACCGGGAAAGTTGAATGAACCCAATCTATGACAAAGGGTTACACTTGCTCGTAGCTAACCAAGATTGATAGATATGTGGGGTGTAACGCCCCGAAACCACCATATGATTTTGAGAAACGCCGTATTGGAGTGCTCCGGAAATTTTGATCACCTGGGGTTCTTTACCATCTACTCGAATTTGAGCACACGGGCCTGAAGAATTTTCGCCTCCATTAAAAATTCAGCCACCACAACCGGAAATCGATATCGCGACGTGCGGGTCAGCAGTCGAGTACCTTAACCAATAGACGATCATGGCGGTGGCTAACCATTAATCTGTGCTATACAGGTTAGCAATGCCACAGTGAAACTATATATAAAAACGTGGACAGAGCAAAATGGTATTCGAGGAGAACTTCAGAACAAAATACAAAATGGACAAGCGCGCTTAGGCGATGAGCTGTTTGTTCTTACCCATTTTTGTAGAAATATCTAAAGTAGAAAACAGGCCTTTTTATGTAGCTTATCTGGATAACACTGTGGCGTATGACAACGTTATTCAGAAAATTTTGTGGGACACATTGAAGAAAGTGGTGATAGTTGACAACTGTATACAGCTTTTAAAAGAAATATACCGAGAATATACAGTTTGCATAGAATACGCTCCATTTGTGAACCCAGTGGTGTGCTGAAAGGCAAATATGCATCTAGAAATTGATGTAAATCAAAGGACTGTGGGCCGCCTCGCGTTGGGTGTGCACGGGAAGACAACGAATGAGGCTGTAAAGGGGGATATGCGATGCAAGGGCTTTGAAGTAAGAAAAGCTCGGAGCAAAATGAGATTAGAAGAAAGGCTTAAAAAATTGAAGGCGAGTAAATGGGCCGGGAAAGTGACTAGGTTTTTGTATAGGAAGAGGGTCGACCCAAAGTGGAGAAAAAGAACTAGGAGGCTCACCAGTAAATATATGGTTGGAAGTGTGGGTGATATGGCAACAATGAGCCTTAAGCGAGAAGTCAGGGAGGCGGGGATGATTTATTGAATGACAGCAATGGAAAAGAAGCAAGCTCTCAATAACTACTACCTAAAGGGCAAGAACGAAATAAGGTGGGAGAGGTTTTATGATAATTCAAGGGGAAGCGCAAGGGCAAGTGCTGTTCGAAGCGAGGTCGGGTTGCCTTGGAACACGTAGTCATAAAGCAAGACTCAATAAAAAAAAAAACAATGTACTTGCTGTGGGGGAGCTAATGAAACGATGCACAATGCTCTGACTGAATGCGGCGATATCTACTCAAGTGTACAAGTGGGTACTAGCATACATGAGGCTTTGTCCCTTAGAGACAAACATGGAAAGCTGAACACGTCCCCGATGGAAGCCAGTAAGAGACGGTTCCAGTATTGGTGGCAGAAAAGTAGAGATAAAGACATAAATAGCGGGAAAATGAGATCACTGTGCCTGAGAAGGCAGAGATTGAACATAAATGCATTTTTTTTGTTATAATAAGATCGATTTGTTTGAAGTAGATAAGACATAAGGCCAACATAAAAAAAACATTTTCATTTCCTTCATACCAGTTCGGCGGCACACATGTCGCTGCCCCGTTATAAAGGGTATACGCTCATAGTATCCATCCATCCGGCGCACACAGCTCTTGGCAAATCCGCCTTCCTTCTCTTCGCCGGGAGCTCACGCGGTGAGCACACTTGGTCACTATTTGGCCGCATGTACAAGCAACAGCTAAGGCAGCAGCGTGGCGGGCTCGCCGCCAAAACTCTGCGGGGACAGCCCGGGAAGTCGACGCGAACAGGCCTCACTCGCAAGCAAACCCGGAGCTGTGGGCCAGTGAGGCCGCAGCGAGGAGGTTTTGCCGTCAAGCAAACCCGAAGCCGCGAGCCAGCGAAGCAGAAGCAATAGGGAAGCGGCGGCAAGAGAACCCCAAAGTGTGGGTGCGGAATGTCACGGCCAAGCGCAAAAAGCGGTTACTACTTGGCGTTGACAGCGCAGAAGCGCGCTTTAGGTAGGCTTCTTCAGCCGCACTATTGACCACAGCTGCAAGGTATGCTACCGTTTGTAATTTGACAACAGCATGAACACAATCACTGGCATCCGCAACAAGCAATTTACACACCAACGCCGTCGCAGTCCTTCAAAGAGAGTTCCCGGTCGATGATGATAGCAGATGTGTACGAAAGATTCGCGAGTTTCCCGAGCAAGCTCCTTTAACATCATTCGAATTGTGCACATGGCGGTGATATTTTTTTCAAGAGTGCACCTGTAAGCAGGAGAATGAAAATCAAGACATAGTCGCACGTGTACTCCTCCCACACTCGTAGTTCAAAGTGCTCGGACTTCGTAAGCAGAAAATGTTTGTGGCATGAAGGCATTCACAAGAGTGCCATCAGAGCGCACAGGATATATTACTTTCATTGATCTCGACTGAGGAAAAGATATGCAAACTGCAATTTGTGTGCCGTTCTTTGGACACTCACGAATAAGCCATTAAGTTACTGCAAGATTAGTCTGGAAGATTAGTAATCTGCAAGTCTGCGAGTCTCCAATGTGCATGTCTGCAAGAATAGTAATTGCGCTGCGCGAAGGACATAATGAAGGCGAGCGACCCGGCACAGATTCCTCACTGTCTCAGTGTACGA
The DNA here is from genome assembly GCF_043290135.1 of Rhipicephalus microplus. Lineage (NCBI taxonomy): Eukaryota > Metazoa > Arthropoda > Arachnida > Ixodida > Ixodidae > Rhipicephalus > Rhipicephalus microplus. The sequence goes on from NC_134701.1 coordinate 29,037,206, forward strand.
ATAAATTGGTGTGTGAGAAGTGAAGCCCTACATGGGCCTGGGCCAGCTAGAAAGACCCGTCCGGCCCGCGGACCACGTAATTGATTGTTCGATCGGGCCCAGGTAGGACTACGGCCTGAGCCGTGCCTATATTAGGCCCTGGGCTCATACATGTCGGCATAATTGCGTGCGTTTGCTATTTGGCTTTGTTGTGTGCACTTATCAATCAATATATTCTCCCAACTGAAAAGCTGACATCTAGTGAAATGAAACCTACTTAGGCAGTAGAATGTGCCCAATCAAGGTGAAAGGCCCATCTGCAGGGGCACTAGGCCTGTTGAAAGTTGGCTTCTTTTTTACCTTCCACTTTACCTTTGCCACCATAGTCACTGTTCTTTTTTTCATTCACGCATATTTTTTGCTGCTCCATTGTCACTGCTGCGAGAAGAAAGCCTTTAGCAATAACCACGAGCCATAAACGGCTATACTATGCTTCCCTATTGGTATACGGAGACTTTCGGTCATCGCCGACTAGGCAACGAAGTCACCCGCTTTGGGTCCCTGCGGGGGATTGTTCTCCGGACACCCGACACGCCCCAATCGACCGGAAGCGCTGAAGAAGCCTCGACCTGATTCACTTGGGCACTCTAATGAAGAGTTTTTTTGTAAGCTTTCCGTCCGTTCTTGCTTTAAGACAGAACAATTTGAAAGGTCGAAGCCAGTCACGCGAAGATGACGAGATGGGCATCTTCAGGCAACAGTGACGACGGTGGCTCGCTCGATTAAGGTGTGGCTCGCTTTGATAGACCTACGCATGCACTGTGGTGGCGGCTAATTGGGTAAGAAGGGTGAGTCAAAGAACCATCTTCTTTTGAGTATGACAATTTAGTGTACTTGGAGACAATTGCCTGCTGAGGAGTCGACATGGCACCTTCAGTTTATGTAACGCTGTCTATGCTGGTGTATTCCTCGCAGAAGCAGCCAGAGCGCATTTTTTTTTTCGACGCATTATACCATAAGGCAAGATTGAGAGAGACCTGATACTTTCACGTAACGGCCTCAGCTCGTATGCATTTTAGGTAGACTCAAACTGCAAATGTCTGCCAATTTTTATACTTTGTGAGGTCATCATACTTTGTAGTCGTCCTAATGAGACTACGTGGTTAGCATCACATTCATCAGACAGCTAGTTACATCTCCAATTACAATTGGTACTGGCCTGCTATTCTGTCGTGGTTTTGTTACTTGCATTTTTAACTAAACCTACACACAGTAGCAGAAAAAGTCATGACAATTAAAGAAGTTCTCAAAACAATCTAGAAAACATCTTCTGTGCGGCAAGTATTTTATTTTATTTATTTTTTATTTATTGATACTGTTAGGCCCAGTGGGGCCGTCACAGGGTGCTAGAGAACAAAAGAAATAACACTACCAAAACTTCTCAGCCCGATACAAAGACGCACTTTCGTAGACAAATCCAAGAGCAAATTTGAGCACAGATAGCATTTGCACGCAGTGGCAAGCTATTGCGGCAACAAAGATAAGCAACATGTGTTCAACAACATCGGCCACGCACAACATCCCCGCATACGAGCGGCGCAGCAAGTGTTCTGCAATGGAATGCGCAGGAACTGCACCAAGAAACCCGTGTACAGCGCGTGCGCAAGACAGAAGCACAAGGAAATGCAATAACGCACGAATAAAACGTTACAGCAGCTATCAATCACTTATAAGTGAGTAATGACGAAGCAAGGACGACTCAAACTGATTAACTGTGACTGCAGAAATTGCAGCCTATGCGAGGGCATTCCAGTCTTCTATTGTTTTCGGTAGGAACGAATTGTTAAAACTCTCTACCCTGGCATTATTTGCAAAAACCTGGCCCACATGGCTACCCCTGACGGTGCGAGTATTCTTTGGTTTTAAATATGAACTAGTGTTCAAGTTTAGGGAATTGTTTTTTAGCATGAAAAGAAACTTCAACCTAGCTATTCTCCGTCGGTCTGAAAGACAAGGTAGTTCAAGATGGTTTAGCATGTCACTAACCGAATCAGTGCTTCTAAATCTCAACAGATTAAACCTACCTGCTCGCCTTCGTATTTTTTTGATCTTATCAATCTGGTATCTCCTATATGGGTCCCATATAATACTGGAATATTCTAGCGTAGGCCACACAAGCGTCAAAGATGCCGTAAGCTTTGCTTTGGTTGATGTCAGTTTCAATTTTCGTCTTAAAAACCACAGCTTCTTTTCTGCATCCCTGCACAAGTGGTTTGTATGAGTTTTCCAACTAAAGTCTTCAGATAGGATGACACCCAAGTACTTAAAATGCGGTACTCGCTCTAACTCATGCCCGTCTAATAGTTAGAAAAATGCCAACACATTTTTTGCGTTTTTGTGACTGTCATGTACGAAGTTTTGCAATAGTTAAGTTTCGTTTTCACTTTCTTGCACCGATCGCCTATATTATCCAGTGCGGTGTTTATTGCGAGCTGGTGTTACAGAGATTTATTTTCGTATATATAAAGCAATCGTCTGCGAAGTGGCAAAGCTTAATATTATGTGAAACTGTTTCTGCAATGTCGTTGATGGAGCACGAGAAGAGCACCGGACTGAGCACGGAGCCCTGGGGGACACCAGAAGTCACACCTAAAATACGGGATTTCACAACATTAATTTCAACAAATTGTGTCCTGCTAGAAAGGTACGATTTAAGCCACCCTATCCAATTCTTATTTACGCCAAGGCGTACCAGTTTCTCTATCAGCTGCACGTGGGGAACACGATCAAAAGCTTTTGATATATCAAGGCAAACTGCATCAATTTGACCCTTTTCATTTAGAGATTGTGCGAAATCGTAGGTGGTTTCTACTAGCTAGGTTATAGTTGATAAATTCCAACGAAAACCATATTGGCCAGGGACTAGAACATTCGAATCCTCAAGGTACTTGTACAGGCATTTTGACATGACATGTTTCAGTATTTTACAGCATATGCATGTAATTAAGATTAGTCTAATAGTCAACGCTTCATTTTGCTCCAGACTTATGAACAGGGACTACTTTGGCAGTTAACCAGTCACTTGGTAATGCATTTTGCTCTAGCGATGCTTTGAAAATGACCGATAGGTATTTCGCAACCCACTGTGCGTAACGCTTCAAGGGTTCACTCGGTATACAATCGGGGCCAATGGCTTTTTTTGTATCCATCTCGAGAAGATTCAAAAGAATGCCTTCCTCTGTAATAACAACGTCCGCCATGGTGCTTAACGCAGACAAGCTACATGTATCGTGATTTGTTCATGGAACTTCTGGAGCTGAGAACACAGAATGAAAGTAATCGTTGTACCTATTAGCAATCTGCGCACTGTCAGTAACAATGTTTCCACCAACATCAAGGTACTGCACATTCTCTTTAGGCTCGGCAAGGTGATGCCAAAACCGTAGGCGTGAAACTTTTATAAATTCGGAAAGTGTGTTTGAATAGTAGCTTTCCTTCGCATCCGACAGCTTGAGCTTCAATGTGGACGAAAGAGACGATATCTCGCTTTGATTCTTTTCTGCATAGCGCTTCTTGCGCCTAATTTTGAGTTTGAGCTGAATAATTTCCCGAGTCATCCAAGGATTGCGTTTCCTCACAGTTTTCTTTCTTTGCGGTGCAAACTTATCCAAGAAGTAATGAACTACACTTTTAAATGTACACGAATTGATTGACGTCCATTCTTACGTGAAACAAATCCAGAGATATTTCAAGATCGCCCAAAATGCTAATATCATCAGCTTGGCTGAAATCTTTTACCGTGATTACTTTTCTTTTAACATGGCTGGATAAAATGAACTTTTTAATACAAAGCAATACTATTTGATGATCAGAAAGGCTATCGTGAACCGTGACGGCGTATTCCTCTACTTTCCTATTCACAAATGCCAAGCATAAGATTGAGTTTGTTATTGGACCAATCCTGGTAGCCTGAATTACAACTTGCGTGAAATCATTATTAAAGGCAATATCCACCAATATCTCGCTGTGCTTAGCATCTACGGAACATGTTTTCAGAGTATCCCAACATATCCCGGGCAAGTTAAAATGTCCTCCCAGGATTACGCGTGCGTTTGAGGGGACGTTGTTCAAAATGTATTCTTGTATGGCTTCCAAAAAGGCAACAGGAGCATTTGGGGGTCTGTAGACAGCACCAATAACGTAGGTTATTCCAGCAGACATTATTGTACATAATGACAGCGGGCGGAATTATTTCGCTATCTTTTATGTCTGGACGCAGCCAAGTTTCACTAACTATGACAATATCGGGATTCTGCACAATAAGCAAATGCTCAAGTTCTAAGGGTTTGTTAGCTAGGCTTCTCGCGTTCATGTTTATCCACGTGAAATCATCAGGTTTCGGTGCACATTGTCATAGGTTTCCGTCACGCTCACCTTTCTCTTTCCAATTTTAGTTCTGCAGTTCTTTTCGTCATTCCAGCAGAATACTTCGTTATCAATGATAATTCTGTCATGCGCAAGTCTGACTTTTGAACCACTGTTCTTTTCTTTTTGGCACTCTCCCACAAGTTTCGTCTCACAATGACCGAAGATTAGACAGGGCCTCGTTTATACTCGAGGCATATTTAGCTGAAACAGTCCGGACCGCGACAGGCCCAAAGCTTAAGGGCCCGAGCCAGGTACGGGCATATTCTACCATGAGTATGCCCGTATCAGGGTGGCTAGAAGGGGACGTGGGCTGAGCGCGGCTGCCAGCCATAGCGGAGGGTGTCACTGCTAGAGCACAACATAGCGCTACTGTCTGGGGCGCCGTCAGTGTTTCCGCGGAGAGAGGCCATTTCGGTTGTCAGTGCCTGACCGTCTGCTTGTTGTTGCATGTGTTTTGCTGCGAACTGCTGGCGCGTGCTTCTAATGGGATGGCTACCGCTGATTTACGAGTGCTTTGTGCTGGAAACGATGCTATCTACTTCAAGTAAAAAAAATTGGCAGATCCCACGTACAGTCGGAATCGCTAATATGCGAAGCACGAATGAAAATTGTTGATATGTCATTTTAAAATCAGCCCATCGTTCCAAGGGGAAGGTAAATGATGCCGTACATGACTTCCGTGTCATGGTTATCATGTTTGAATGTGTCGGTGAACTTCGTCATCTATTCACGTAATGTGATACCAAACTTACTATATGTGGAGCTAGTGAAATGGCAGCGAGCACACTATGAGCGTGGTATGTTGTCATGTGCTTGCATCACACCCGTGTCGGGAATATAATGTTTGCACCAATTGTATATTTCCTCATTCATTGACGTCCAGTAACACCAAATTTGGTATACGTGGAGCTAGCAAAACGGCCGCGACCGCCTCATAAAGGGCGCAACATACTCCAATGTAGCGTTGATGTGCGCGCACGCTCTGCGCTCTGCTCCCGACCGGGCTGCAGAAATTAGGTGCCTTTCTCCTCTTCTTACCACTACCACCACCACCACGACCACGCTGGGCACAGCGACGCTACACTAGCAAAACGCGAGCACTATAATAGTCTGATGCCAGGTGCGACCAGCGTCCGTCGGCGCGGCCCGACGACAACCGGTGTGAAATGCGACAAGTTGCATATCCCGCCGATGTGTTACGCAGACAACTCTGCGTCTCCCTCTTCTCCTGACGGAGGGACGCCAGACGCACTGAAACGCGCATGCGTCCAAGCAACGCAGCGCGGCGTGCACATGCGAGTATATGGCAGGACCGGCGCCTGGCTTGACAATGCCGCGTAACGCGGCGAAATGAACGCCAGCGAGCATTCGCACCGCGTCACGTCGAAATGTATTGGCGCCTTGACTGTGGCATGTAGTCATGTTCTCACATGACACGCATCTCATGACTATCATGTTTGCACTAGTCACATACATTCATCATCCATTTGGGTCATGTGATACCAAATTTGGCATATGTCAAGCTAGCGAAACAGCCGCGAGAGCATCATAAGTGTAGTGATTTTGTTACATGACACACATGTCATGATTATTACGTTTGGATGTGTCATTTACCTATGTCGTCAGTCAGCGTCGTGTAATACCAAGTTTGGTACATGTGTATAGCTAGTGAAACAGCCGTGAGCGCATCATGTGCACAGCATGTAGTCATGTTGTTACATGACACGCATCTCATGTTTATCATGTTTTCACCAGTATCATACCTGCGTCATTCAATCACGTACTGTAATACCGAATTTGGTATATGGGACGCTAGCGAAACAGCCACGAGCGCATCATGAGCATGGCATATAGTCATGTTGTTACATGACCCTCATGTCATGATTTTCAAGTTAGGGTCTCTCGCTTGTGTTCACCTTGCAAACATATCATACCATATCAGCTTTGCAACACGCCATGTGAACGAAACCACCGCAAAAGCTGCAGGACCGTGAAATGTAAATCATGACATTCATGATATACATGTCATGATTTTCATGTTATGACTACTCAAATGTGTTTTTCATACAGCCATGTTGTATCATACCAAGTTTGGTATCGATACCACAATCTAAACGGCTAAAAGAGCTAAAAGTCGTAGGCGGCGAGATAGATAGATAGATAGATAGATAGATAGATAGATAGATAGATAGATAGATAGATAGATAGATAGATAGATAGATAGATAGATAGATCGATACGCTCAAAGTCTCCGTAGTTCGCTAAGAAAATCTTCGCATTTAAAATTAGGGGACCCAAAAGCTTCGCCTCCAAGAGTGGAACACGATAGCGACATACTGTTCGTAGTGCGTACTTCAAACCCTTAGTGCACGAAACTTTTTCAAATTTGCTTTGCACCCACCTTATCTGGCCGTTCGGGAATAGGCGCAGTAGCGTGTGTGCCTTTTGTAGTGTGGTACCGGCTTTGGACCAACTCTGTCTGTCAACCGCGGAAACATTAGGATACATACACAATCTGACACCCGTTGGCATCGAATGCTTGACCATGCAATAATAATGCAATATGTCACGTTGCATATTGTATCATATATACAGAACGCGTGTATTTGTGATGCATGAAACGTACTTTCACTGCATTTCCAAGCAGAAGCTGTTTAACCGTTTTCACATGCAGAGGCGTGGCGATGTGGCAGAACGTCCACTTGCCACGCAAACGACCCAGGTTAGGTCCCTACTGGGACCCCAACAGCCATGATGTGGTCCCCACGCTGCTCAAGTGTTTTTATTGTTTATTTTTATGCATCGTTCCCGATTTTAGGCCACGCAAAGATGATGATTTTTCGCTCACAACCAACGACCCCAACGCCGCACTTTCTGCGAAGCTAGCTCTGTAACGCAATCGCGTTAAAACTCAAAGATGGTGTGGCAGGCAACCGGCGCAAACGATCACCCGACTCCTGCTCAATTATTCGATATCATCAGGTACTTTTATAGAAATATATACTTGTTTATACTTCACTGTAAGTCCCGCCGCGGTGGTCTAGTGGCTAAGGTACTCGGCTGCTGACCCGCAGGTCGTGAGAACGAGTCCCGGCTGCGGCTGCTGCACTTCCGATGGAGGCGGAAATGTTGTAGGCCCGTGTGCTCACATTTGGGTGCACGTCAAAGAACCCCAGGTGGTCAAAACTTCCGCAGCCCTCAACTACGGCATCTCTCATAATTATAAGGTGGCTTTGGGACGTTAAACCCCACAGATCAATCAATCAATCAATCATTACTTCACCATAAAGGTAGTTCATGGAATGGTACGTGTCCTATAATTTAGACATTTGCAGGTGCTTGAACTTTTCTGTCTTGAGATTTTTCTGTATGACAAGAATCCAATTTATTTTGAAGGGTCTGAATCAGGAAATGACTGGCAAGAAATGCAGCAGAGTAAAGCCTTGCATGATGTGAGAAAAGCCACGGAAATTGTTATGCGCAATCTGTTGTACGCAATGAAGATTGTTTACATCGTAATGTGGTGCATTAATTTATTTGGTTACTGAATTGAGATTCAAATAACTGTCGAACGCTGGATTACCATGTATGCTATAGTTTAACATTAATTTGGCTGGTGTGAACCAAGTTATGTCCTTTCACGTGTATGGAGGCTTATGATTGAAATGAGCAAAGCGCGCAGCAGCATAATTAAACTGCGCTTTCACCCTAGTAGTGCATCAATGTGGCATTTCGAAAAGGCCTCGCTGTTTGCTTTCTGTTGAAAGGCAACTGACGCTACACCTCGTATTCGAAAATCCCACGATAACAACAGCGCAATACAAGCTCTGCGACGCTAAAGAACAGTATTATCAGCTAGAGCTGTACATAATTCGGTAACGCGTTTCCACTGCAGTGAAGCGTTGTCCCGGCCGAGCGCACAGAACGGCCAGGATTGCTCACGGCGCCCGTGACCGCAGCACCTCTCCACAGAATTCATGCGAATGGCGTCCAACTTTTGCTGCCCGTTCATCACACCTACCCTTCTAGCCACAAAATCCGTATTCTACCAAGAACCGGGCTGCCACAAAGGCCACACACTCCAACCAACTATTTTACCGAACGGGAAGATAAGCCTCTCGTTTTGGCTACACGTGAGAGCAACATCAAAATCAATTCCCCATCAGTAGATGAGAACGTAGTTAATATTTTGTGGTTTGTATTGCAATGTTGTGATAGATTAGCGAGGATTGTTTTGAAACTTTCGAAAGCCAGCCTTTCAAGCGGAATTCAGCGCTTTCACATTTTAAGAAAATACATGTTTTTTAACACGGTACATGAGGATATATTGCTCACTCGGTCTCGATCAGCATAGCTGAAGGCATCCCTGAGAATAAGAGCAAATGCGGAAGCTTCGATCGCACGGCTAGAGAACACATTATATCCTGCTTCGACCGCGCCGTAACAATATTTGCCCTATTTAAAAAAATACATGCTTGAGCGCTTGTTGCAGTGAATTCACTGCGCTCACTAACTGACGGGCAGCCCTGAAAGCAGAAAGTGGAACGCGGTGTCGTACGTCTGAATCTGGTCGTGAGTGCTATGGCGCAAAGTCCAGTGACAGCACAAGACGTCCTCGCCGAAGGGTTGCATTTCTGGGTCGCCCCGTGCGCTGTGTTTGTCACTGGCGCGAAACCGGTCGAGGCGTCCAATAGCTACGCAAGAAACCAGAACAGCGACCTTCTCTCCTCTGGTATCTCCCTTTCTTTTTTCCTCCGTTGAAGAGACGCCAGCGTGGAAGCACCGCACTGAGCCGAGGGAAAACGAAAATTTCCGGCTTTGATAGTCGGAACAGCACCCACTCTGAAGACGACAAGACTTTTTTTTCGGGATGAATAGAACAGCGCCGTATTGCAAGCAGTTAGCGGAGTTTGGTTATCGCTCTCACATTCACATACGCATCCACTCAAGCAACACACACTTTACATGAATGGACCATAGGGGGTTGAAAAACACAACGTTCAATTTGAAGGAGCTTTTTCGGGTGATGGAAAACACGACGTTCAAACAAATCATTCATTTCAGTTACATGGTTAGAATATCAAAGCAGGAGGCTCCATGAGTGGGACCTAAGGCTGCATGAGTGAGGTATTTAAAAAAACTAGAGCGAAAGATACGAATGTGTGTGCATTGATCAATGAGCTTGATTAACAATAACAATAAAATCATTAATAACAGTGATGGTAAGACTACGAAAATGACATGAAGAAATATTTAAGAATCGATAAAACAGAAATAAAGCAAAATTTATTACAGAACAAGACTAATGCAGCAAGTTATCAGTGGTATCAGTGACACAAAAGGAATTGCTAAATACGAAAACAGCACAGGTATGCCGAGAGTTGTAAGCTGGTAATTACACAATTCAAATGAGTTGATGAATTCATCAACAAAAACTTCTTGCTTCTTCAGATTGTGTGATACTTAATACTGGTAAGATTATCAAATCATAACATTTTTTTTGTTTGTGGTCAGTAACTTCCGCCGACGCAGTGTGACCACTCTTAATCCTCTTGATCATTTCTTCACAGACCACTGCTACCACATAGCTCAGATGCCCAGCAGTAAGAAATCTGGTGACCTCATGTCCTATACTGTCTTTTTCCACGGGACAGCAAGATTTTTGAAGAGTTGCAATAATGCACGACAGAGCTCTTCAATTTTTTTTGCAATGTGTGGGTGCCGAATAAAACTCTTAGGGCAGCTTTAATGACCGGGATTAAAAAGCCAGGACGTACCACTCTCTTTAAAACGCAGGTCGATATGTGGTTCATTTCCGTGAGGCAGTTCACTTGTGAAATTAAAGCATGGATAAAAAGGTCGCCATACACGGGAGCTCAACGAGGCTCATGCGACTACGTAAACAAGTGGGTGTGTCAGCGCTCCGTCAGTGCTGTTTGCTGACTGTGAAGTGCAGTATATAAAAGCAAGATTGTGGCCCATTGCTCAAAATGGTCACATGGCTTTTTTTAGCCAATTATCTCATTCTGCCGTTTCATGTTCATTGTATATTGCCGCTGTGCAGTGCGAACAAAACGTACAAGCAACTTAGAAGAGAGAAACAGTGCGTTCAAAGTAAGCTGCACAGATGATGATCATGGTGATGACGCCTGAAATATGCCTCATACCCAATCAGGGGGATCGGCCAAGAACATATTACATGAGCTAGACATGTTCAATATTGAATATTTTTGAGAAATATAATGTACGTAAAACGAAAAGCGTGCATGCAATAAATATTGTTCTATCGTTCAGACCAGACAGAGTAGTCACTATCTTGATTACAACTGAGCGTGCCCAAGAATAATTCATACAAATCATAGTAAAAAAGATAATTCTTTTTTATGTTAAACAATTGATGCTGCGCTAACAAGACACAATTAGCCAGTTCAAGTGTCATTCGTCTTGTTTCGTGAAGGTAAGCTCAAATGGCATCAGAAACGTTTTTGCTTCTTGCCGCACATCAAACAAGTTGTGCTCGTGAACGAGCCCAACCTGGTGCTTTAGGGGCGTAGCCCCTTACCCAGTGCGTCGTATGTCGCGTGTCGTCGTACCCAGTTGCATTGCATGTCAATAAAAGCTGTGTCACGTCATATCCATAGAGTGACTGATGATGAGTGGTGCTGAGCGTCCGTTCGTTTGTTCGTGTGTGCGTTTGCGTTCATCCGACTGTCCGTCCTTCATGCACCCGTCTGTACGTCTCTTCTTCCATCCATCCGTGCATCCGCTTCACCCTACTCGTCACAATTCACCTCGTGGATATGCAGTGATTGCTTTCCTCTATGTATGTATACCTCCCACTTGCACACATGCATACCTCTCACACTCATACGTCAAATAACTCACGGCCCTCAGTCCCCAGCAGCTACGAAGCAACTGACCACGGCGGCGGTCAGATATGCAACGCAGCAGAGGGTGCTAAGAATATCTGGATCCGGCCAGGCCGCCATTGCAACCTGAATACGGCAACGTTTAACGCTAGAACCTTATCTAGTAAGGGAAGTATTGTTAGACTATTCGAGGAGCTAGAGGGTGTTAAATGGGATATAATAGGGCTCAGTGAGGTTAGGAGGACAGATGAGGCATATACAGTGCTACAGAATGGGCGCGTCCTTTAATATGGGGGCTTGGCGGACAGGAGAGAACTGGGAGTGGAGTTCCGAATTCACAGAAATATAGCTGGCAATATAAAGGAATACTATTGCATTAATGAAAGGGTGGTAGGTATCGTATATAAACTGAATAAAAGATACAAGGTGAAGGTGGTACAGGCTCACGCACCTACATCTGGCCATGATTACGCTTCAGTTGAAAGCTTCTTTGAAGACGTGGAATCGGCAATGAGTAAAGTAAAAACACAGTATACTATACAGATGGGAGACTTTAATGCAAAGGTTGGGAAGAAGCAGGCTGGAGACCAGGCAGTAGGAGATTATGGCATCGGTACTAGAAACGCCAGAGGAGAGCTACTTGTAGAGTTCGCAGAACGCAATAATATACGGATTTTCAATACCTTCTACCGAAAACGAGGAAACCGCAAGTGGACATGGAGAAGCTCTAATGGCGAAAATAAGAATGAAATAGACTTTATAATGAGTGCACACCCAGGCATCGTGCAGGATGTGGAAGTGGTTGGCAAGGTATGATGCAGTGACCATAGAATAGTACGTTCTCGAATTCGCCTAGACTTGAAGAAGGAACGAAACTGATACGCAAGAAGCCGATCAATGAGCTAGCACTGAGAGGGAAAGCACAGGAATTAAGAGTCTCACTTGACAACAGGCACTCTGCTCTTCGTGAGGAAACGAACCTTAGCGTAGATGCAATGAATGATAATCTGACGGGTATCATTACGGAGTGTGCAGTGGAAGTTGGAGGCAGGGTAGTTAGACAGGACATGGGCAAGCTTTCCCTGGAAACGAAAAATCTCATTAGGAAGCGTCAAATCATGAAAGTCGCAAGTACAACAGACAAAGTAGAACTGGCGGAGCTTTAGAAGTTGATTAATAGGCGTAAGGTATGCGATGTAAGAAGGTATAACATGGAGAGAATTGAACACGCTCTGAAAAACGAAGGAAGCGTCAAAGCAGCGAAGAGGAAACTTAAGATAGGCAAAAATCGGATGTATGCACTAAGGGACAAAGAAGGCAAAATAATTACCAATATGAATAGGATAGTTAAAATAGCGGAGGACTTTTACAGAGATCTGTACAGTAGCCGGGACAACCACGACCTTGATACTATAAGAACTAGCAGTAAACCAGATGACACCCCGCCAGTAAAGATAGAATAAGACAGAAAAGCTTTGGAGAGCATGCGAAGAGGCAAAGCTGCTGGTGAGGATCAAGTAACATCAGATCTGCTGGAAGATTCAGGCCAGATAGTGTTAGAGAAACTAGCCACCCTGTTTACGAGGTGTCTCCTGACGGGAAGAGTACCAGAGTCTTGGAAGAAAGCTAACATCATCTTAACACATAAGAAAGGAGATGACAAGGACTTGAAGAATTACAGGCCGATGAGCTTGCTCTCTGTAGTATACAAGCTATTTACAAAGGTAATTGCTAACAGAGTAAGGAAAACATTAGAATTCAATCAATCAAAGAAACAAGCAGGACTTCGAACAGGCTACACAACAATCGACCACATTCATACTATCATCAGGTAATAGAGAAATGCTCAGAATAAAACCAACCACTATACATAGCCTTCAAAGATTACGAGAAGGCGTTTGATTCAGTAGAAATATCAGCCGTCATGCAGATACTGTGGAATCAGGGCGTCGATGAAATATATATAAACATCCTGGAAGAAATATACGGGGGATCAACTGCTACCTTAGTGCTTCATAAAGAAAGCAACAGAATACCAATCAAGAAGGGTGTAAGGCGGGGGGACACAATCTCCCCAATGCTATTTACCGCGTGCTTACAGGAGGTTTTCAGAAGTTTAGAATGGAAACAGTTAGGGATAAGAGTTAATGTAGAGTACCTTAGTAACCTGCGCTTCGCCGATGACATTGCATTGCTGTGTAACTCCGGGGATGAATTGCAACTCATGATTAAGGCATTAGACAAGAAGAGCAGAAAGGTGGGTCTTGAAATCTGCAGAAAACGAAAGTAATGTACAACAACCTCGCAAAAGAGCAGCGCTTCGAGATAAGTAATAGTGCACTTCAAGTTGTAAAAGACTATGTGTACTTAGGCCAGGTAATAACCGTGTAGCCGAGCCACGAGTTTGAAGTAACTAGAAGAATAAAGATGGGGTGGAGCACATTTGGCAAGCGCTCTCAATTATGACAGGCAAATTGCCACTATCCCTCAAGAGGAAGGTATACAACAGCTGTATCTTGCCGGTACTTCGCTACGGAGTAGAAACCTGGAGACTTACAGACAGGGTTCAGCTTAAATTGAGGACGACGCAGCGAGCAATGGAAAGAAAAATGGTAGCTGTAACCCTAAGAGAGAAGAAGCGAGCAGGGTTGATTAGGGAACAAACGAGGGTTAAGGATATCATAGTTGATATCAAAAAGAGGAAATGGACATGGGCCGGGCATGTAGTGCGTAGACAGGATAACCGCTGGTCATTAAGGGTAACTAACTGGATTCCAAAAGAAGACAAGCGGTTAGGGGGAGACAGAAGGTTAGATGGGCAGATGAGATTAAGAAGTTTGCGGGTATAAATTGGCAGCAGCAAGCACAGGACCGGGTTAACTGGCGGAACATTGGAGAGGCCTTTGTCCTGCAGTGGACGTAGTCAGGCTGATGATGATGATTATAATGATGATGTATGTATATGTGAGCCAGGTGCAGGCGCAACTTACCTCTGCTTTTAAATTCGGTGGCCTCCAGCTGGCACCGGGATGGAATCCAACCCGGCCCCTCCCACATTGGAAGCAGACGCTCATATCATTGTGCAACCTCTGTGGTTCTGTATGTATGTATGTATGTATGTATGTATGTATGTATGTATGTATGTATGTATGTATGTATGTATGTATGTATGTATGTATGTATGTATGTATATATGTATGTATGTATGTATGTATGTATGTATGTATGGATAGACGGATGAATGGATCCATCATGAGGGCATGACAATCTTATCTAGAACGCTTCAGTCATTTTTATCCACAAAAGCACCAGAATTCACCTCACTGCTATCTAAACTCTGATACTCTTTCGAGTCTACGGATCTTTTCTAAGACTTGAGACGGTTTGCACAATTTCGCTTTCATCACATCTAAGTCTGTGCTTGCATTTTTTTTCATGCCTTCTTTTTGGGGGGGGGGGAGAGAAATCATGTGACATAATAAGCAAGCGTAGTGGTGAAAGGCATTCATTCGCGATATTCCCAAAATAAAGACAGGGACGGCCTTAAGGACCGTCAGTCTGCAAGCTCTAGGAAACAGTCCCTCGTCCGGAAACGCTGGGCTTCCCGTGGCCACGGCAGCTCTGTGGCCATCAAAGGAGGAGGAGCACGTTCAATAGAATTAAAATAACCATGGCCTATGAACTACAGCAATGCTTGTATTCATAGCGTCATATGTACACACACAAGCACACAGCATAGACATTGGAGTAAGATGGCAAGTATATATATATATATATATATATATATATATATATATATATATATATATATATATATATATATATATATATATATATATATATATATATATATATAAATATATATATATATAAATATATATATATATATATATATATATATATATATATATATATATATATATATATATATATATATATATATATATATATATATATATATATATATATATATATAATTTGGATATCTCCGCGACAAACGCTCCGTTGATGATGTACTGGCAGCCATGGTTCTGGTCAGTGGGAGTAATAATTCAATGAGCCAGTTAGCCTTCTTGAAGGTTTGGGATAGGCACAACGGGAGCGTTGTCAACAAAAATAAATATATTTATTTCCCAACAGTTCCGGGAAGGGTCCTCCCTTTATCAGGGGATGAGTTATACTAACATGAACTTCCAAACCTCGTTGCTGCCGCGTCCCTTTCGCCTTGGAAGATGTTTGCGAGAGTGAGAGAGAGAGACTGCAGAAGCTCCACTGCTCTGCAACAGAAAAATAGGAATGAGGCCGTACAAGAACGCCAGGGACCACTCGCGCCACAACCTAACTTTGAGGAGAAAAATGGGAACTCGAAACAACAGTGCAATCCTAATCAAAACACCCTTACTCTCAAATATGACGCTGACACTCCCGTGCCACGTGATAGCTAAGAGGAGCCAAAAACTTACTAGAAAAATGTCCTCAATCTGTCCATCACAACGCTCACACCAGCTCAGCTTCAACTTTTGTCGAGAGGCTTAACCTTTTGTCCATCATCTGGTAGATTCAATGAATTTGAACTGTACCAAGACCTCCATAACTTTGCGCGTAATCTCCGCCTCCGTGAATACTTTCATGATCGCAAGGACTGTGCGGACGAGAATAGAATGATTGGTGGTGACAAATCATGGTGTCCAGGTGAGCAGAGGGACAAACACCTCGATATGTATATATCAGCAGTTCAAAAAGATATCATCAGAGCATATGAAAAAAATCGGCCATCTCGAAACAACATATCAGTCAGAACGAAGTGCACTCGATGAACTACGAATAAACACTGAAATTACCATCAAACCGGCTGATAAAGGGGGCTGCATACTAATTCTAAACACGTCTGACTACTTAAAGGAAGAGAAACGACAACTATCAGACACAAAATTCTACAAAGAACTTCCAACGAACCCGACACCCGAATTTGAAAGAGAGATAAAAGTAACTCTAAATAATCTCCGCCGGGACGATAAAATTACCAGCAAAATGTTAAAAGCAATGTTACCGGCCCATTCTGTTCCCGGTTAATTCTATTTGCTCCCCAAAATGAACAAGGCAGGTAATCCGGGACGTCCTATAGTATCCAGTAACAGCACATCAACAGAAAATATATCATAATTCATCAATTCCTCAATTGAAAACTTCCCCCCAAATTTTCCCTGTTACCTAAAGGACACAAATCACTTCATCTGCGAAACTTCAAGTCTCGACATCCCAGGCGGTAGTTTTCTGGTGGCCATGGACGTCTGCTCACTGTACACCAACATACCCCACCATAACGGAATAGCGGCTATGGTTTCTGAATATGTAAAATAAGACTCATCAACAAGTGTAAGTGGCGAGGTATTGTTTACACTTCTTGAACCTGTACTAAATTATGACCATTTTGAGTTCAATGGCAAGCATTTCCTACAGGTCAGTGGCACTGCAATGTGCACGAAAATGGCTCCAAACTTCGCGAGCACCTTTATGGCTTCACTTGAAATCTCATTAATTGAACGACGCACCTTGAAACCTTTCTACTACAGAAGATACTTAGACAATATTTTTATGATATGGAACCACGATGAGGGAAGTCTTTTCCACTTCATAGAAGATTTTAACAAGTGCGACCCATCAATTAAATTCACGCACTAAATTTCCAAAACTAGCATTAACTTCTTGGACGTCACTGTCACGGTCAAAAATGACCGCTTGTCAACAAACCTTTACAAAAAGCCCACAGACCGTCAAATGTACTTACATTTCAACAGCAGCCACCAAAAGCATTAAAAAACGGGTATCCCATATTCTGAGGCCTACTGGTACCGAAGAATGTGCACCGATATGCGGGAACTTGACAGACACGTATAACACCTAAAGCATTCCTTATTGAAACAAAATTATCCGGAAGACATTATGGACGATGCCAGACTACGCGCTCGCAACATGAACAGGAATGATATAATTAAAGGACCAAACAAAGTATCTAAAACGACTTCCCAAACGAACCTTGTACTAACTTACTCCTCATCAGCGCCACGAATCAACAACATACTTTCCCGCCATTTCAACATAATCAGGCAGAGCAAACGACTAACTTCTATTTTCGCGAAGCCACGTCACGTAGTGTACCACAGGGATAACAATCTGAAGGACATTCTTGTCAGAGCAAAAACAAACACCCCCAAAATTTAATCAGGGTGCCATCCCTGCGGAAAAGCTCGATGCAAGGTATGCCCACAGATGGTCACAACACGTGAATCCAAAGCGAACTTCTCGGATTTCAAATTCTGCATAACTGAAAACCTTAATTGTGACTCCAGTAACCTAATATACATGCTACATTGCAACATCTGTGGACAAGAATATATCGGCCAAACAGACACGCTATTTCGGCTGCGGTTCAATAATTACCGGTACCACGCCACTTCACTGCCGAAGCTACTTTTATCTAGACATCTGCGCCTGCCAAACCTCAGTTTTGAAAATATCAGCGTAACTCTTTTGCAGTCCGGTTTCTCAAACAGACGCGAGCGCGAACAGCGTGAGGCATATTTAATTTCAAATTTCGAACATTAGTAGCCGGCATCAACGAGGACCGCGGAAGAATCTCCTGCCTCCGAGAAGTAAGCCAAAAGGAAATTGGTGACAAAGATTGATAGCTGGAAACCATGCTTGTTTTTTCTGACTGACTCCTACGTGTACACTGTCTTTTTCTTGTTTTTTTGCTCTTCTTTTTTCCCTTTTTTCGTTTTTTTCACCAGCACATACAAAGTGGTTCTGTTCGCCTACCACTTGATGACCATTGAAGGGAAAAGGACGAAGATGAAAGATAGCCGACTGACCCATTAAGGGGGAACCCTTTCTTTACGCACGCCGTCACGGACCCCTCCCGCCACCGCGGCGACAATCTTGGGTGGCCCGACACACGTCGAGAACTGACCAGCACGGGATTAGAACCGGATGTGGACGTACATAGACATTTGGTTTTGTTCTCAGTGTTGAGAGTGGTTCTTCCTCTTGTAACTTTTTTTCTTTTTATTCTTTTCGTCTTTTTTCTTCTCTGTTTTCTTTTTTTTCTTGCTTTTTTTAGTTCTCTCTCACTCTCGCAAACATCTTCCAAGGCGAGAGGAACGCGGCAGCAACGAGGTTTGGAAGGTCATGTAAGCATAGCTCATCCCCTGATGAAGGGAGGACCCCTCCTGAAACTGTTGGGAATGAAATATATTTATCCTTGCTGACAACGCTTTCGTTGTGCCTTATCTCATACCTATATATAGATATATATATATATATATATTTATATAACCGCTGAGGTTAGAGCATCGAACGCTTTATTCGGACGGTGTAGGTTCGGTTCCTGCTCACGGCAATATATATATATATATATATATATATATATATATATATATATATATATATATATATATATATATATATTTATATATATATCCCCTGACAAAAGGAGGACCCCTTCTCAAACTGCTGGGGAAATACAGGATCGAAGTATCGAAGTAAGCAACACGGGCCACAGTAGTGCCCTGTGGCAGTAAGATCATCTCCGGTGTAGAGTTTACGGTGGTGACGAGTGCAGAGCAGAGCAAAAAAATCGCAGAGTATCCAGGGAGTGAATGATAGAGTGGGGCGAAGCATCCGTGCGTCCCTGCGTACGTCCATACATCCGCCCACTGCGTCCGTCCATGCGTCCATCTTTCCGTGCAGCCATCTGTGCGTCTGTCCATGAATCTATGTGGCCGTTCGTCCATCTAGTTAACATTCCAAGTACCACAATCTCGCATCTGTTCGTCATATTTGCGTCCGTCTCGCCCGTCCATGCGAGCGTCTGTTCGTGCGTTCACACGTCCATCCATGTGTCCGTCCCTGAATTCGTCCATGCATCCGCCCCTGCGTCCGTTCATTCGTTCATCTGTCCGTGCAGCCATCCATGCGTCCGTCAATGCATCTGTCTGTGTGCCCGTTCGTGCATCTATTGAACACTTTAGGTACGCTCATCCCACATCTTTTCATCACATATTCCTCATATAGAAGCACCACCATCCAGCGGACATTCCAAGGACTAAATGAGAGGTGGCACACGCACACTTTCTAATGGCATGCGCTTCGTGTCTACTTTCCACCTTTAACCACCTCGAGTTCATGGTATATACTAGTTCACTGTATTCATGGCACTGCAGCCAAACGCTCGCTGAACCTTTCTAAAACTGAGGATTTTACCCACAGCGAGTATAAGGTAGCAACCCTTTCTTATCAGATAGTGCCCAGTGTACATGCCAATGGCTGCTAATGGAGAATGAGAGACAGGAAAATTCGGCTTTTACTTTATTACGGCTTGCGCTTCGTATCTACTTCCCACCTTTAACCACCTCGAGTTCGTGGTATATACTAGTTCACTGTATTCATGGCACATCGGCTCAACGCTCGCTAAACCTTTCTAAAACCGAGGAGGTAACGCCCAGCGAGTATAACGTAGCAACCTTTTCTTGTCAGATAGTGCTTAATGTACATGCCGATCGCTGCTAATGAGGAATGAGAGACAGGAGGATTCAGCTTTTAGGTAACGTGCACGCTGCGAATTTTTATTGTTCAACAACGCATAGGAGAAATCTCCTTACGGCACCACCTTGCAGGTCGAAACGTAAGACTGGTTACACACTATGACTACGACTACTACGAGGGACGAACGGGTGCCGCTTTAAGGAGCTTCGCCCTTAGAAGGGCAGAGCAACAATGAGCGACACTGGACAGAAGAACTATGACTTTACGAACGCAAAGTAGTGACGGGAAGACCAAAACATCACCGTGATAGATCTCCTTGGACGTAATGCTGACTATTTGCTCTTGTAGTGGTGGCAGTTCGATGTCTTTCGCAGCGACCAGATGAAGTGGCTTATGATTGTCGTTTTCAAGCATGTAGTCGGTGTCAGTAAGGTGAACGACGCATTGTCCATAACAAATTGCCGCGGAAGCAGATGGCAGGAAATCCCACCATAAAATTAGTTGGTGAGAGCAGCGGGACAGGACAGCAATGTGGACATGATGGCGAATACCGTCAATCAAAACGCGTGCAGTACAAAATGCAAAAAAGGCAAATGGCGTTCCCTTCGGCAGCAACTAACGTTGGACCTTCGGGTAAGGCGTCAATACGTTTTATTGCGATAGCAAATATATGGACACTCTCGGCTGGATTTCGCCGCCGGGGTCGGTGTCGGCGTCGATGTCATGCACCGTATATGCATATTTATCTATATATGTGAAATTGCGAGAAAGACAAAAATCCAGAAAAAATACTCTGGTGCACGAAACCGAACGCTGGTCCTCTGCGTAGTGAAAGCGTGGCGTTAACTACTGAGCCATCCAAAAGAACGCTCTTCTTCGTTGAAACGGCAAGGTATTTATATACCACTTACCGCTGCTGTGTTTTCGGCATTACGAGAAAGATGGCGCAATGAGCGCACGTCACTACATCGCGCCGCGGCGCCCGCTCTAATCTCCTACGCGTAGTTTGCCTGGTTTGGAGAAGGAGAGCTACGCTCCTCGCACGCTCTTATCTCATGGTGGCGAGGAGGAAAGGATCCGACACCTTGGCAGGCCTCGGGCTTTACGCGGAACCACTGTGGGAGTCGCTCGCAGGATTTCAAGTTGGACGGTTGTGCCCTCGCGATCTCCGACTTCAGCGTAGCTCCCGCCGACTGGTTCGCCCTCCGCGGTCTCCTGAAGCCGTGCAGCTCTCGCATTGGGGCACCCCGCCCTTGGACTGCTTCGACCGGATCCCCACTTCCCTATCTCCTTCTTTTTTCTCTCGTTGGCTGTCTTCTCCTTCTATTTTCCTTCTATTCTTTTTATCCCTCCATCCCCCCACCCCTATAAGGCACGGCGCCGTGTCGCCTGAAGGCAGACAGAAATTAGGTGCCTTTTTCCTCTTCACTGTAACCACTACCACCACCACCACTCTGCTGTAGCAACCGGGTGCGCAATGGTCACTGCAGTCTTTGCAGTCTCCATTCTCGAAAAGCGCGCGCTTTTCAGACTCAGCGGGGGGGGGGTGATTTTAAATGAAAAGAAGAGAAAAGAGGCCTGTAACTGTCCTTCAGGGGGAGGACACCTCAACAGTAGCTTACGAGGGATGGGGGTAGAGAAGTAAATATTAGGATAGGATTAAAAAGTCTGAGCGATAGAGAGCGAGGAAGGAGAGAGAGCGAGGTGGAGGGACAAGGAGTGATGGAAGTAGAAGACAAAAAAGATAGACAGGGTTAAAGAAGTCCGAGGACGGGGCACCACTGGCGGGAGTTCTTGTCGGTGAAAGGAGATGGCGTAGGGCTAATCCAGTCGGCCAGAGCTACGCTGTCGACGTCGTCGGGGAGCGGCGGCTAGAGGTGACGTAGGACCAACCCAGTCAGCCAGAGCTGCGCTGCCGTCGGGAATCGTGAGGGCACAACCGGTCAGCACGGAATCCAGCGAGCGAGGCAGACTTAACGACGTAAGAAATGAGACGCTTATTCGCCTGCATTCGTCCCTGTAAGTACGCTTCATGCATAGTTTGTGCGCGAGAAACGCGGGGAACGTTTCAATCTGCGTTTCGTTCTGCGTGTGACCTTTCAAACTGTTGCTATCGCATTCATTGCTTCGCCTTTGTGGCAAAGCAGCGACTTTTTTAATGTTCACATAAATCAGCTTGTAAAACTGACAATTCCGCACCTGTGTCCACCAAGGCATCGACTCACACTCCTTCCACTTCCGCAGAAACCGTGTTACACGGGCCTCATGGAGGAAATTCAGTTCTAATTTCGAATGCAGTTTTTCTTACACAAACTGCATCATCTGATTTTTCGTGTGACTATCAAAAGAGAATGAGGCGAGCTGAAGTGGAGAAGTGGAACGGCGGAAGGGCGAAGGCGAGTGGCGTCTCGTGTTTCGGCTGTTCCGCGGTGCAGTCGATGCGGGAGGAGATGGAGATTGGTGTGGAGGAGAAGAATAACGCTGACCTTTATAAGAGGCCCCAGTAGACAACTCCCAATCGCGCATGTCATTCTGACACTCATCTTGCTAGCGATTTCGGCAGAAATGAGATATGTGGCCACGATAGCCGCAGTAATAGCAGACAGGGCGGGACGAGTGGTGGAGAGAAGGCGTTCGGAGCATCTGGAGATAGCGTGGTCGGGTGGGCTGAAGAAGGATCAGAGGGCATCGAACAATGATAGTTCACCGGTGGAGAGGCAGCAACTGACGCGTAGGATGGCAGCGGCAAGTTCACGTGTTCGTCACTGGGAGGCACTGCAGCAACTTCAGGGTAGGTGGATACTACGCTTGCAGGAGTATGACTTTGACATAACTTACAAGTCAGGTAGGCAACATTAAAACTTCCATGCTTTATCTCGTTGCCCGCGCCGACTACCCATATCAGCGTTCGCGAGAACTCAACCGCCACATCTACCAAAGTTTATACGCTCGCGTCAATGGGGCAACTCTTTTCAGACGACGAGCCAACATTTATCTCCCGCGAACGGTCTGATTCATACTGCAGATGCATGATGGACCACCTTTCGGGAGCTTCTCATCCACCTATTCGCACTCCTGGTCTCTGTGACAAATTCCAACTGCGCCTCATGGGGCCATACTTGGTTTTAGAACAGAGTCGCCTGTCAATTATCGTGGGACGCTACTTGTAGCCTCAACAGACCACCGTTACCGAAGCACAGAGATTGTCCACGCGACGTTCCTCGTCACTTTGACTTACGGCGGCGAAATGTCCGCTTCCAGGGAGGGGGGGGGATCAGTGTGGGAGTTTGTTACTTACATCGTTCTCATCCCTGGGTGATTATGATCACCATCATCCGCTTATCTCTTTGTCCTCATGGCCACTCTGTGTCATGATCATCGTCATCGTCTGTGCGCTGGCTGCCCGTTCGTATTGCGAGGTCTTGGCTCGAATAAACGCTGTCGCAACTAAGACTTCATTATATATATATATATATATATGTATATATAAGTCACCAGAAGAAGCAAACGAGCAAATGAAAAACGATGCTTTATTGCCAACGTTACGGCCGGGGACCGGCCTTCGTCAGGGCATACGTCATTCGGCATACGGCATACGAAGGCCGGTCCCCGGCCCTAACGTTGGCAATAAAGCATCGTTTTTCGTTTGCTCGTTCGCTTCTTCTGGTGACTTATAACTCGACCGGAATCCAGGAAGACTTTCAAGAAATATATACATATATATATATATATATATATATATATATATATATATATATATATATATATATATATATATATATATATATATATATATATATATATATATATATAGAGAGAGAGAGAGAGAGAGAGAGAGAGAGAGAGAGAGAGAGAGATAGAGAGCCATCCTTCAAGCAAGGAAGTGCACTGCAACAGCGGAAAGTGTTGTCTCCGTAGGGGGAGTCACGGCGCCGACAACTGTGACTGTTCCGCTCGTTCCCAGGAAGTTCAAATCCTAGAAGTTATTTACCACCGCCGCTGTTCTCGAAAGGAAGCTATTGACATAGTTAGACACAAGGCTTTTGAGTAATGTGGCATTACAGTGCACTACACTTCCAGTATGAACTGTAATATATCGCTGGCTATTGAAACTGCCGTGGAAAAGGCAGTGAGTCAGGCGAAGGATAAACTCATATCTAAAGTTTTCGACTGTTTGGTGCAAATTATTTCAAATCGTATTGGGCAAAGAGTACAGACTAGTAGAGAACCTGCAGTATCGAACTTTACCAGCGATGCCACTCAGCTACGCAATGTAGTGCAGGACTAATTTTCTGCATCTGCAGACAAGGCTAAGCCGTCAGGAACACAGGCGCACTTGGACCGACATATGCCTCAGCTGAGCACAAGTGCTACAGCGGATATGGAACTCGATATGCGAACTAACAAACGTACCAGATCCCCTATCTCCAGCGATATGAAGTCCAAAACTAAACGGAAAAAATCAGTTATTTCACGTAAAGATGCTAACAAGGGCGCAGCATGCGCCTCCGCGATGCCCACAACACCATGAGTCAGTTGAGTGTGGAACTGCCGTTCTATATTCTCAGCCTCAACCAACTTACATTACTTTTGCAATCGATTTAGTCTTGATAATATTTTTTTCCAAGAAACTCTGCTTACACCAGATAAAAATTTTCATCTTGAAGGTTTTCGTTCTTTTCAATTAGATCACCCAAAACGTGGTGGTGGTGTAATGAACCTTGTATCAAGTAAATTATGCCAAAGACGAAAACTTCTTTCAGAATGTTTGACTCGGATTGTGAATTATTAGCATTAGACTTGTGTCTCCCCGGATACCACCCTTTTCCTATTATAAATTGTTACTTCCCCTTTGGTGTCCAAAGTACGCGTTATCTTTACAGTGTTTTGGTAGCATGTAGAAAGGAAATTGTACTCACAGGAGACTTTAATTCACATCATTTGTCTTGCGGCCTAAGGACAGATTCTTGTGGTAAGCGACTGTGGGAATACACAATTGATCACAACCTCTCGTGTCTGAATAAAGGCCATGTAACATTTGTCCGAGGTCAGACTTGCTCAGTATTAGATTAAACGTTTTGTTCTAATGCAATCAAGGTTTTGTCATGGGCTGTTCTAGATTCGGCAACTAACAGCGACCATCTTGCTGTAGCTTTTTATATTACTTGTCCAACACTAACTTTAGATCATCCGAAACGCGCATACATCAACCATAGCTAATTTCAACTCTGCCTCCATTCTGCCGATTCTAAGCTTGGAAATGCCAGTACTGAGGAGATTGCATCTAGAAATTCGTTCAATGCTGGAGGGATCTAAAAAAAATTTCGAATTTTCTATTCGATCGAATAAACGATCTTCCTGTCATTGGTGGAACGATGAGTGTACGCGCGACTACAGAAGACGAAAAGCCGCTTGGAAAAAACTTTTTCATAATCAAAGCCCAACAAACTGGAAGGACTATCAATTCTTTGCTAGCATATTCAAGCGTATAGGGAACCGCGCAAAATAAGAATACCACAGTATACATTTTGATTATCTTTCTAAATAAAAAAATAAGCGTGCTTCGTTCGCTTATCTTCGGACAAGAAAAGTACTGCCAACGCCTTCAACGTCGCAATCATGTGTCTTGACGACGCAAGAAAAGAGCAACTCTCTAGAATTTATAGCGCAAGGTTTAGAACGCCGCTTCACTGCTAGTCTTTGGGCTATTCGGTCCATGCTGATAAATTTGCATGAATTTCCAGAAGTTTCTTCAGCTGAATTGAGTCAGAAGTATTATGCTTACCGAGGGCAGCTCCCGGACTAGATGGAATTGCGAACTTTATGTTAAAACGTTTACTCCAGGAATCACCTAATCTTTTGCTAGAACTAGTGAATTATTTATTAGGGAAGGCATGGATACCTCCATAATGAAAAATGGCCAAAATTATATTGTTGCTTAAAAATGAAAATGAACCATACATGTTGGATAACATTAGGCCGATCGCACTGACTTCAAATTTAGTTAAATTGGTTGAGAGAATCATCAACATAAGAATTAATGAACCTAATATCGTGAGGCCAATTCTAAGCTCCTGTCAAAGTAGGTTCAGGGCTGGTTGTTCAATTTGGGATGCCTGCGTTGGTTTAGGAAACAGGCTTCAATTAGCTCGGCTACATAACACATATGCAGTTTTAGTTACCTTAGACATATTGCTAAAGCATATGATACCACGAAGCACTGTCTTTTGATAGATCGATTAGAATACCTTGATTTTCCATAATACATAGTGGTGTGGGCTCACAATTTTTCGCAGACAAGAAATTTTATTGTTTAAAGATGGGTTTTCATCATGTACTCATACACAAACGAGGGGAGTACCGCAACGCTCAGTGCTTGCCCCGGTGCTAACTAATTTACGAAAGAGCACCAATCCGCGTAAACAGGACTTAACAAGTTTTCTTTATGCAGACGACATCGCCTTTTTTTGCAATGGCAGATAACATTCCGACCTTTTATGAACGGCTGCACACTTACCTTATTATATTGGAGAGCTGGCTCGATGGCAGCTGCTTTCTGCTCAATCCGAGTAAATGTGCCCTCATTGTTTTCCCGCTGCAATACCCTATACACATATCTCTGTCTTACCATCATGAGGATATATGACAGGTGAAATCTGCTGAATACCTTGGAGTAATTTATCACACATAGCTTAACGGACTACCTCATATCAAATATATCACCGGAAAAGGTGTGTGGACCATTGGAATTACGTAGGCTAAGCAACTACTGCACAGGTATGAGAACAGACACACCGGTAATAATATATTGCATGTACGTTCGTGCTATTTTGGAATTTGGTTGTGTACTTTTCTCTGGAGTTTAAGCTTACAAGTTGTGGCCTCTAGTTTTTCTGGAAAGCGAAGCTTATGCCTTGGCCTGCCTAAAGTAGTTGCTAACAATGTGTTTTATCTGGAATCGTGGGTCCCTCCTTTTTCCTGTAGAACTCGCCTTCTGACTGTTAAGACATTCTTAAGAATTTATGAATCACCATAACGACATTCAGAAACAGCCTTTGTTTTTACCCCGGAATCATTTTTTGGTGCTAGGTGGCCGCAAATTTATATTTGTACAAAATTTACTGGAGCCTATAAACGTACGTATATGCGACATCATGCCGAGTCGTCTTAATTCATACCCTGTCAAAATTCAATTTGACGATATTTTTTCTAATAACGCCAAATTACTTATCCATGATATCGCCTCTACCATACCATACCATGATACCATACCATGATATCGCCTCTACCATAATATCGCCTCTACCATACTGATGCCGGCAACATAACACTCGTTAACAAGTTAGAGGCAATCCAAAACCGGTCGTCACGTTTCATTCTTTGCAGCTATAATCGAACATCTAGTGTAACTGCCATGAAGGTCAGGCTTAATCTCCCTCCGCTTGTCATGCGTAGAAAAATCGCTCGCCTTTGCGCGTTCCAAAAAATATACTATCACAATCACGTTCTAAAATCGCGCTTATGCATCTTTCATATCATCCCGCATAGATCACCCCCCCCCCCCAAAGTGCATATTCCTCCAAGTAACACAGTCACCTTTTCCCAATCTTTCCTTCCTAACACATGTCGCGACTGGAATCTTCTGTCAGCATCAATCACCAGTATTACTGAACCTGACACGTTCCGTCAGGCCTTGACATCTTCCATGTAAATTGAATTTCATGTTGCGCACGCGATAATTGCTCATCGTATTCGTAACTTGTATTTCACACGGCATTCTCTCTTTTTTTATTGAATTTTTTGCATCTTTTTTGCGTTTCCTGGCTTATTACGTGTATGTTTTGCTTTTTGCCCGTTTCGCTTTGGCCCGTTTCGCTTTTGCTCGTTTTCTTATTATTGAATCTTTTGTAGTTTTTGTGCGTTGGCTGTCTTATTACGTTGTGTTTTGCTTTTTGCCCCTCGCCCCTACAATGCTGTAAAGCCCTGATGGTAAAATAAATAAAGAAAGAAAGAAAGAAAGAAAGAAAGATATTTTGGATGGTTAACTACGAGACCACCTGCGCAGTACTACAACAAACGTTAACATTGCTACAGACGCATTGCAATGTGACGAAAAGTCAGGGGTTGATATTTTCAGGCCGATTTTAGATTGGATGTATTCCCTTCCACTACCCGAATTCATACCCATTTTTGTGGCTGAATTTCTGGCGGTAGTGCTCGCCTTATGCAAGTTAGATACAGCGATCACATCAGCTGTCATAGTAACAGATTCCCTATCTCCCTTTGCGGTGCTTTCTGTTGGTGCTGATAATCAAGTAACGCGTTCCATGCACTAGTGCCTGCGCATTTGAGAAAAGTCCGATTAGTTTGGGTGCCTCGACATAAAGGTTTATTTCTAAATGAAATAGCCGATTCCTTAGCTAAGTCGTCAATTAGCGAACTGATTCTACCGCACTTTCTATCATCCGCTTATGTGACTGCTGCTCGATTGCGCAGACGTATGCGCTTATGAAAGTCTTTAGAGGTACAGCCCTAAGAAACTCTACCGAACATCGCCATTTATTATATCCCTGGCAGAGACTTTTGCCGCACTCGTGAAAAAGAAGGAGCTATCACAAGACTGCGTTGCCGGGAACCAAATCTAAATTTCTATAAACACCGGTCTGCTCAGGCACCTTCGCCTCTGTGCGCGTTATGTGCTGAACTTTAAACAATGGATCATTTCTTTTTGACCTGCAGGTGGTTTAACATATTACGGAAAACCTTAAATCTTTTTAGAAATACCTTTACATGGTATTGGTATTGACTTATCTGTGCCTGTCATTTCGTCTTTCCGTGCTTCGATTTCTGGGATCTCTAATGCGACAGTATGCACGGCCGTGAGGGACAATAATGATGAAACTAATAGGGCGACCAATTAATTTGTTTCATTATCCTAACGTGTTTACAAAATTATATACGGACAAAAATCTGATTCTTGCTTTATTGTAAGAATAAATTCATTTCTTTATTTAAATAATTGTATGTGTTAGATCAAGCACTGCACTTCCCCAGCTAATCTTTCTAATATATCTCCATTACTCTAAACCTGAACAATTATTTCTAAAACCACTCGATTCTTGGCCGATCCCCCATAGTGGGTATGCGCCACGGTCAATGAGTGAACAATAACAAGAACAATCCCCCAAAGTGGGTATGCGCCACTATCAATAGGTGAACAACAACAACAAAAATAACAAAAATCAATGACATGCGAAGCACGAATGCGGAAGGTTGATTTGTCACTTTAAAATCAGCACAACGTTGTGAGGTGGAGGGAAATTATGCCATACATAATTTCCATGTCACGATTATTATGTTTCAACGTGTCATTTACCTTCGTCTTCTACTCACGTCACCTAATACCGACTTCGGTATACGTTGAGCAAGCGAAACGGCCACGAGCTTGCTATGAGGGTATGGTGTAGACATGCTTTTCATGACACGAATATCATGATTATCATGTTTGGGGCTTTCATTTACAGTCATCGTCCATTCCAGTCACAGAATACTAAATTTGATATATGTGGAGCTAGTGAAACAGCCATGACCACGCTAAAAACGTAGCATGTAGTCATGCTTTGCATGACACGATTATCATCATTGTCTTGTTTGGACGTGTAATTTATATTCCTCATCTATTCACGTCACGAGATGCCATATTTGGTACATGTGGAGCTAGCGAAACGACCGCAAGCGCATTATGAGCATGGTATGTTGTCATGTTCTT
Source organism: Rhipicephalus microplus (assembly GCF_043290135.1). NCBI lineage: Eukaryota > Metazoa > Arthropoda > Arachnida > Ixodida > Ixodidae > Rhipicephalus > Rhipicephalus microplus. Next base: position 29,066,795 of record NC_134701.1, read on the forward strand.
TCATAACAAGTTTGTCATGATTATCATGTTTGCACCAGTCATATAACTTCGTCATTCGTTGACGTCACGTAAGACCAAAATTGGTGTTGGCTTGAGGACATACCATGGTGCCACCTACGTGATGACGTCACTCATAAGATGCAGGGTTGTGTTGTCCGCTGGAACACCACATTTTCTGTACTTTTGCTGTGGACACCATGCGTGCTTCCCTTTGTTTTGAAGCTCAGTGGTTAAAGAAGCGGTAAGATCTGATAATATGTGCAAGCAAACTACAAATCGGTGACCCCAGTGGCATTCTCATGTCTAATTTGCATCGTAAACTTTTGCGTCGTAATTCGTGATTTGCATCGTAATTTGCATTGTAAAAAATGCTTCGTAAAATTGCGAATAAGAACCGGTGCAGCCACGGGGCACGATGCAAGTGGTGTCGCTAAAGCAAAGCTGCCGTATTCCGTAACTGCGCATCCTATATCGGATCGGACGCCAACACGATCACAGCGCTAGCCTCTGTGGTGCAGGCCCTCACGGCCAATATGTGGAGCTAGCCAAACGGCCGCGAGCGCATCACGAAGGGCCCATATTCTCTGACGTAACGTTAACGCGTGCACACGCTATGCGCAGCGACACTACGCCAGCAAAACGCGAGGGAACCGAAGCTCAAGTTTGCGGAGCGACGACAACACCGCGCCTGGCCCTGGCGGTGAGCTCCGGAAAACATGAGGAGAGGCGTGGGAGAGGTCGTAGGCGAGTCTGTGCGTTTCGCCGAAACGGGAGTCAGTGCGACACGCGTGCAGTGAGTTCTGCAGTCGCCGCAGGCACTGCGCCGTGCTCCCGACCGGGTTGCAGAAATTAGGTGCCTATTCTCATCTTCTAACCACTACCATTAGTCGCCGCGGGAACTTTGGCGCCGTGCCGTCAGCTCGGCGTGCTAAAACGAGACGCTCGCTGTGCGAAGTTTCCGTTCCGCGATGAAAGAAGCTGCCCGACGGATGCGTCGGCGAGGTCCGAAGTATTGTTCAGTTGTGGGCTGTCACAGCAATGCAGACAACATACACGCTTTACAAGTGTAAAGCTGTATCAGTTTCCCAGGAAGTCAGGGCCGGCGAACACAGCCGCGTTTGCTAGAGATAAAGCAATCATGGCACGAGAGCGAAAAAAAAAATGGCGAGCACTTCAACTTGACTCGCTGTGGTTAAACTTCAGCTTGCTGCTTCATGGCGACATCAACGGTTCATGCGCCCACGGTACGAAGGACGTGGCTCTAAAACTTCTCAGACCTTTTATTGACATTACCATATAACTTCAGTATTTATTTTTTAGCACGCCGCAAACGTTTGCTCATGACAGTACACGTCTGCTACTGCTAGATACCACATCAAAACAACAATTATATAGCAATATTAAAAATTGGGCAAGTTAGTAACGATTCACTTTTAAGGTAAACAGCGCAAAAAAAAAAACGAAGACAAAGAAGTGGGAAGACACACGACAAGTGCTGCTCTCTGTATTTCTACTTCTCTGTCTTCGTTTTTAAGGGCGAAGCTCCTTATAACGGCACCCATTCGTCCCTCGTAGCCGTTGTAGTACGTAACAAGTGTGACATTTTGACCTCCAAGGTGGTGCCGGTGAGAGAATTTTCCTGTGCGTTGTTGAACAATAAATAGTAATGCTCAATGTACATGCCAATGACTGCTAATGGGGAATTAGAGACAGGAGCATTCGGCTTTTAGTTAACGCGCACGCTGCGATCCCCATTAGCAGCCATTCACATGTACATAGAGCACTATCTGACAAGAAAGGGTTGCTACGTTATACTCGCTGGGTGTAACCTCCTTAGTTTTTGAAAGGTTTAGCGAGCGTTGAGCCACCATGCCAAGAATACAATGAATTAGTATATACCATGTATGAACTCGTGGTGGTTAAAGGTGGGAAGTAGATACAAAGCGCAGGCCGTAAGAAAGTAAAAGCCGAATTCTCATGTCTCTCCTTTCCCATTAGCAGCCATTGGCATGTACATTGAGCACTATCTGACAGGAAAAGGTTGCTATGTTATACTCGCTGTGCGTAACCTCCTTGGTTTTAGAAAGGTTTAGCGAGCGTTGGGCCGCAGTGCCATGAATACAGTGATCTAGTATATACCATGAACTCGAGGGGGTTGAAGGTGGAAAGTAGACTCGAACCGCAAGCCGTATGAAAGTGTGCGTGTGCCACCTCTCGTTTAGTCTTTGGGATGTTCGCTGGATGGCGGTGCTTCTATATGGTGAATACATGATGAAAAGATGCGAGATGGTGGTACTTGGAGTGTTGAATAGATGGACGAACGGACACACAGACAGATGCATGGATGGAGGCATGAACGGACGCAGGGGCGGATGCATGGACGAACGCAGGGACGGACGCACGAACAGACGCACACACGGACGGGCGTATGGACGAATAGACGGTCACACAGACGGACGCATGGATGGACGGAAGCAAGAACGAATGGTCAGACGAATGCTTCGCCCCACTCTCCATCATTCACTCCGTGGATATGCTGCCAATTTTTTTCGCGCTGTTAATGGTTTCCATAAACGTGAGAACCATAACCGTGAACACAGCACGTCGATAGAGTACGAGGCTTCATGTCGGCAGAATGAGACTTGCCTCGAGGCATACTATGTAAACGGTATTATCACGGAGGACCTGAGAAATATATTTCACAGTTATTAGTGTGTCCTGCACTCGCCGCTTGGGGGCCACGGAGTGCGGACACACGTATTACTGGCTCCGCAGTTTTAAAGCGAAGCATTTCTCAGCGAACTTCGGCGACTTTGAGCTCATCTATCTATCTATCTATCTATCTATCTATCTATCTATCTATCTATCTATCTATCTATCTATCTATCTATCTATCTATCTATCTATCTATCTATCTATCTATCTATCTATCTATCTGTCTGTCTATCTATCTATCTATCTGTCTGTCTATCTATCTATCTATCTATCTATCTATCTATCTATCTATCTATCTATCTATCTATCTATCTATCTATCTATCTATCTATCTATCTGTCTGTCTATCTATCTATCTATCTATCTATCTATCTATCTATCTATCTATCTATCTAGCCGCCTACGACAGTTAGCTCTCCTGGTCGTTCTGATAATTGTATCGATACCAAACTTGGTATGGCATAGCAAGACCTCATGAAGAACATATTTGACTAGTCTAGCAAGAAAATTATATGTATTTCATGAATGTCATGATTTACATTTCATGGTCTTGCCGCTCTTGGAGTGGTTTCGTTCACATGGCATGTCGCAAAAGTTGTATGGTATGAGATGATTGCATGGCGAACACAAGCGACAAACCCTTACATGAAAATTATGACATGCGGGTCATGTAACAACATGACTACATGCCACTCTCATGATGCACTCGCGGCCGTTTCCCTCGCGTCACATGTACCAAGTTTGGTGTTACAGTACATGAATATATGACGATGGTATGTGACTGGTGCAAACATGATAATCATGAGATTCCTTCATGCAACAACATGACTACATGCCACGCTCATGATGCGCTGGCGGCCGTTTCGCTAGCTTCACCTATACCAAATTTAGTATTACGGGACGTGAATGGATGACAAAGGCATGATACTGGTGCTAACATGATAAACACGAGATGCGTGTCATGTAATAACATGACTACTGCTACGCTGATGATGCGTTCGCGGCCGTTTCACTAGCTTCACATGTACCAAACACTGCATTACGTGACGCGAACAGGCACCATAGGTAAATTACACATCCAAACATGATAATCGCGACATGCATGCCATGCAACAACACGACTACATGCCACACTGTTGATACGCTCGCGGGCGTTTCGCTAGATTCACTTATGCCAAATTTTGTATTACGAGACGCCAATGAATTACGAAGCTATGTGACTGGTGCAAACATGATAATCATGAGATGCGTGTCATGTGAAAACATATCTACACTCCAAAGTCAAGGAACATATACATTTCGACACTACTCGGGGCTCGTGCTAACCGGTGTTCATTTCGTCACGTCACGCCAGCGTTGCCACGCCAGGCGTTGATCCTGCCATGTACTCACAGGCGCACACCGCACTTCAGTGCGTCTCAGTGCGCGTTTCAGTGCGTCTGGCGTCCCTCCGTCACGAAAGGAGAGGGACGCAGTGTTGTCTGGGTAACGCATCGGAATAGAGTAGTGTTAAGGCTGGTGCACACCGGCGACTAGCAGCGGTCGCACGACCTTTTGCGACTGGCGACCGAAAAGCGACTGATGTTCACACCGGCAGGGGCTGCATGCGAGTGACCGGAAATCGTAAAAGCGGAGAGTCACGTGCGGATCTCCTTATCAGCGAGAACTCTGGAGACCGGCGCCGATCACCTGATCGCCGCCAACTGAGAGAGCGGAGCAAACCGGGCGCGCCGCATATATTGTTTTCGTCCGTTCTCGCACAGCGTTCCCAACAGCGTCAAGTTTGATTCAAGCGAAGAAGACATTGTCATGGTGCTGATGCGCTGAGCCATGGTGTCAACGCTGGCATCACAGATGCCTCTAAAGAAAAAAAAAAACCGGCAGTGGGTGTGACCGCCCTTTATATCGTGGGAGTTGGCTGGCCATGCAAGACAACTTCCTCTCGAGCTGCGCTGAGACGACGAGGAGTATTTCCGAGAGTCGTACGTATTCAGAAACGGTCCTTGAATTCAAATAACTTGCCACAGCCTGAAATACAGCACAAACACATCTCGAACGCGGTGTCTTAAGTTGTTGCCTAGGCATGAAGCACAAACGCGTTTCAAACGCTTTGCGTTGAAGGTGGTGACAAGTCCAGTTCAAGGCAAAAAAAAAAACGTTTCTGAATTCGGGGAAAAGATAGTGCACAATTTATTTTCTCTTAGATTTGACGCTGTTTAGCTTTTTGCGAATACCGCCACGTAAATTTGACAGTTTCCTCGAGCTTCTGCGCCCCGCCATCTCGAAGCAAAGTATTGCGTGGTGGCCATGGTGCCATAGACCCAGAGGAACGCACTCGTTTGTATCTGGCGGCAGGAAGCTAGCGCAGTGAAAAAACAAAAGAACGAAAATTGAGCATCGCTGCTTGCTTCCAGCAGCTTAGCGACTGCAGTCGAACGACTGAAAAATTTGTCGGGAAGCAACTAGCCAAAGCAGTCGCTTTGCGACCGTTTGCGACTGTTCGCGACTGTTTGCGACCAGTCGCAAATGATCGCGCGACCGCTGCTGGTCGCCGGTGTGCACCAGCCTTTACCCTATGGCATCGGCGCTAAATGCAGCATGCCGCATTTCACGCCGGTTGCCGTCGGGATGCGCCGACGGACGCTGGTCGCGCCTCGCGTATCGCTAAAGTGCTCGCGTGTTGCTAACGTAGTCTCGCTGGGCCCAGCGCACGCGTGCGTCAACGCTACATTGGAGTATATTGGGCTATTCATGATTCGCTCGCAGCCGTTTTGCTAGTTCCACATATGCCAAACTTGGTGGTACATGACGTCAATGGATGTTGAAATTTATGACTGGTGCAAACATGATAAACCTGACACGCGTGTCATGTAAGAACATACCAACATACCACGCTCATAGCGTGCTCGTGGCCGTTTCGCTATTCCACATATACTAAATTTGGTATCACGGGACAAATGAATAGATGCGCGGACGCACTGATGGACGCTTCGCCACACGCATGATAACCATTCAGTTCCTGGATATGCTGTGGGTTTTCGTTATGTTAAGTCGGAGTAGATACCGTCTATCACAGACTGAGAAAACGACAACGACATGCTTAGCGCCCTCGTCACCGTCAGCCTCTTTGCCACCTCCTTACTTTTGTTGTCTCTTTCACTTCTCTTAGGCTAACCTCCCTGTCCTTCCTCATTTATTCCTTCACTTCTCTTATTATGGCCCCACGTTTCTGTCTTTTGCAATGTTTCTATCTTTTTCATCAGCTTTTTTCTCTTGTTCGCTCACCTTTAGCAACCCAATGGTATGGATCCACGAATCCTTGTTCTGATGGAATACCTAGATAGCCAATTGGTCGAACCGTTGGTACGCAAATTTGAATTTCATTTTATTTTGCTGCCTGCCCGGCCATGTCCATCACGCTGCATGTCAAGGGGCAACAACTGAGTCTTTGCGAACGCATAAGCCGGAGACGTACGGTGCTACAATGTCCAAGCCTGTATGAGCCGACGGAACATTCCTAGACGCTGCCTCATCCAATTTGATTTTTTAATTTATTGTGAGATCTCCCACCTGTGGGATAAAAGTTACAGGGTACAAATAAATATCATAAGTGCACAAGGTAAACACGATTTTTACCATACAATGGGAAGCAATATACAGTAACATAATCACGAAAATAAAAAAAACAAGAACAGGAGGCCGACAGACAGTATATAAAATTTTGGCCAGCTTTTCGTGTCTTTCATGTCACATTTTGTGTCTGGTGGCCCGGATACTACAATAAAGTAATGGCAACAAGGACGGCGACGAGCTTCGAGGATTGATGGCCTCGGCGTCGTTGTCCTCATATAGCAAAACTGAAAATGCAAATTCTTCTTTCTGTGAACCCCAGCTCACATCAGCGTCCCACTCGCAGGTAGCCAGGCCACCCACATCGCGGCTTGAGATCTCACTCTCCGAGCCACAGCCAATTCGGTGGCCACCTTCACCTCCGAGAATGGTGCGATGACATTCTCCACATGAAAACAACTGGAATGGTCCTGGGGTGATCGCCTGACTACATTCGACGACATAACACAACAATACAGAATAAACAGACGCAAATACCGACCAACACACAACAAATTGAACAAAAGACAGGCTGTAACTGTGAGGTTATTACAGAGAATACTTAACCAAGCCCGGCGATCCTACGCCTGTGTTATCTTCACCTACACCCAATTGACGCGTGTAAAGCGTGTGGGGATTGATTGATTGATTTGTGGGGTTTAAACTCCCAAAACCACCATTTGATTATGAAAGACGCCGTAGTGGAGGGCTCCGGAAATTTTGACTACCTGGGGTTATTTAACGTGCACCCAAATCTGAATACACTGCCCTACAACATTTCCGCCTCCATCGGAAATGCAGCGGCCGCAGCCGGGAATCGAACTCGCGACCTGCGGGTCAGCCGTCGAGTACCTTAGCCACTAGACCACCGCGGCGGGGCAAAAAGCGTGTGGGGAAAGGGCACATGCTTTGGGAGTGTGCTGGAAAAAATCGACGTCACTGTCGCCGCTCGCTTCGCGACGCATGTTAGGCAGGGATGAGCCCCGAGGCCAATTTCTGCTGCTACCACGGCTAGAGTGCACTATGAGTGTAGTACACTGTACCATGGCTACCACCGCGCGTGGGCACGGGCTGGTTTCCGCCGCGGCTGTGGTAACTGTTGCTGATCAGTGATGTCAGGTGCACTGCCGCTGGGAGGCGGCACTCACCAGCGCTGAACTGGCCAACCAGCTTCGGGCCGTCCGGCAAGCTGAAGATGCCGCCCGGGTCCAAGGACTTTGAGCGGTCACCTGAGGCAACGCCATCACAATTGATGAAGAATGGGAATGGACAGAGGTGAATCCCCTCTTCCCCCACGTCTCCCGGTGAAAACTGCCGGTCTTTAAATAAAGTTAGTTCATTCTTTCAGCTTGAAAGAAGTCTCTCATTCCTCCTCTCTTTATCAGTTCCTGTTGTTTTTGCCGTATTTTTTTCTATTTTCTTTGCCATCTTTTTCTTCATTTCTCTCCCTTTTCATTTATCGCTTGCTTCCACTCTCAATTTCTATACGCGGTCTTTCTTACGATTCCTTAGCTGGAGTAGTAATTTCCCGATACTATATCGTTAACAAGAAACTCGATGAACATGAGGAAGAAGACTTATTTTTCGTGGAACTCGAGCTCAAAATGTCGCAGTTGGCTTTGCTGCTTGCAGTTCTCAAGTTTTGTTATCACCCCAATACACTACACAATTCTCAGCGCAAATCGCGCCTGCAGTTTTCGAGAAGCTTCAGGACTTTAGTAGATCGCTTCAATAGGAACGCGCCAACTCCGCTAGCTGTACAGATTAACCTGGAACCTACGTCACCACTAGCGATAACGCTAGAACATGCGATGGCAAGTGTATAAATGCCCACGCGCTTCGCCGCTTGTCAGTTGACCAACGGCCGACGCTGCATGCACCGCTACCAGTGCAAGTGTGCTACCGTAACCCGACTTTCCGTTTAGCGGGCATAGGTTTGCCCAAATAAACAGTTTGGTCTGACCATTCCGTCTCCTGCCTTCAACCACGTCCCGTGACAGTATAGATCTTCTCTGGCCCCGCCACGGTGGTCTAGTGGCTAAGGTACTCGGCTGCTGACCCGCAGGTCGCGGGTTCGAATCCCGGCAGTAGCGGCTGCATTTCCGATGGAGGCGGAAATGTTGTAGGCCCGTGTACTCAGATTTGGGTGCACGTTAAAGAACCCCAGGTGGTCAAAATTTCCGGAGCCCTCCACTACGGCGTCTCTCATAATCATATGGTGGTTTTGGGATGTTAAACCCCACAAATCAATCAATCAATCAAATCATCTTCTCTGTCCTTCTCCTGAATAGAAATCGGGCAACAAGTGGGTCGTCGTTGTCATAGGCCACGTGACTAAATATGCCATCACTCGAATGCTCCCCACCAGCACCGCTACTAAGGTTGCGGAATTTTTGCTCCACGATGCCATCCTACATCATGGCGCTCCTCGCCAATCACTCACGGATGGCGGCCGCGCTTTTTTGTCCCGAGTAATCGACGATCTTCTGCGCTCTTCCTCAACGCAGCACAAGTTGACCACTTCCTACCATATCCAAAAAAAACGGCCTTACCGAACGCCTAAATCGCACCCTCACGGACATGCTCGCGATGTACGTGTCTTCTGACCACCATGACTGGGACCTGGCGCTACCTGACGTGACCTTCGCGTACAATTCTTCGCGCCACGACATCACTGGTTATTCACCCTTTTATTTGCTCTATGGCCGTGATCTGATGTTACCATTCGACATTCTACTTCCAACCACTACAACCCCGTCAACCGAATATGCACGCGAGGCTATTGCTCATGCCGACCACGCACGTCAGATCGCCCGCTCTAGACTTTCGGCTTCGCAAGCCACCCAGAAAGCCATCTACGACAGCCGGCATGTTGACGTTTGCTTCTCACCTGGTTCTCTCGTTCTCATGTGGTGCCCAGTTCATCAAGTTGGCTTATCAGCGAAGCTGTTGTCTCACTACATGGATGCTTACCGTATCATACGCCAGGTAGCCAACGTCACCTATGACATAATTTCTTCATCTGAGACCAACAAGCCTGCCTGCAACCACACCAAGTGATGTTGTGCACGTCAGCTGGCTAAACCTCACCACCTACCTTCTGAAGACCGTAAATATTGTGCACCTAGACGACGCTTTTACCGCTGGGGGGTAATGCTACGTAGCTGACGTATCAGCGGTCAGAAGACGACAAAGAGGAAGTGGTCTGTTGGTTGTGAGTGCTGTCCTCCATCTTAGTCGATGCTCTACGCATTAGTGGCAATGTAGATTCTAAATAGACACACCTTATGTCATTTTTTCGTAATAATATAACGCATTGTTATGTCCTTTTGGGGGCTGGTCAAGCAGCTATTAGCTGCTTTCTTCCCATTCGCCCTCTACGTCACCATATTGCTTTTGCAGAAAATAAAAACATACAAAGCAAAAGAAAAATGCAGTCAGCGGGAAATCCACAGTCAAGATAAGTGTGCAAATCATGAGTGAAGGAAAGCAGCTGCGTTTCGCAAGAAAGAAGATTTGTGAAACCCCTGTTGGAAGTTAGAAAATAAGGTATATTCAAGAAAGTTAAGAGATAAAATGACGTGCTTCTTTATTTTGCACGTTATTGCATGTTATTGAAGTGTTATTGGCATTGGTCGATACTTCCACTCATAATTAAGATGATTATTAGTTTCCCCAGATTTAAAGATTGGCAACCTTTCCTTCGTCCAATCCTGAGTTAATTAGGCACATTGAAGTTATTGTAAAAAAATGTATTTTAAGAGGATAGAGCTATACTCAATGATATTTTTCAATAACTTTGATGTGACACCATCGGCTCTACATAACGGTCCAAGCTTAAGGTTTTTATTTATTTTTGGATGCCAGTGAACTGAAAAGTAATAAGGTTCATTGGAAGAAAATTAAAAGGGGTCTCTAGTGGTAGTTAATTACCGGGCCTCGAGGATGAAAATGACAGGATGAAATGCACTTTGAAAGTTAGAAAAGAAATTATTATTCAAGAAAGTTGAGAGTGATAATAACGCGCTCCATTATTTTGCTTGAATTTGCATGCTATTGAAGGGTTACGGCATTGTTCTCAATGTTTGCACATTGTTGACTGGGTACAAGATCAGCATTAGGTGTGGTTAGAAATAAGTTTGCGCATCGTTTATTGAAATTGTTTCCGAAAAAGCTCTGGGTTGCCATTCAGCATGTTAGGGAATGTAGTGTAGAAAAATTAATATGTAGAGGCTTTCAATTATGCTAAATAAGTGGAAGCTGCACCCTTTATGCCTCCCATTTATGTTGACATTACGAATGTCTCGCAATGCGAAAAAGATATTTTTTGTTTTTATTTTCCTAAGAGCTTTCATTGATCTTTGATATCTTGATGCTTTGATCTTCAAAACAACTTGATTATAAGGACTCAATTGATTGTACAGTTTATTTATTTACCTTGACATTTGCCAGTTCAGCTCAAACGGGCGGTTGTTGAAGCTTGGCAAAAACTCATCTATAGATGTTGAGAGCGCACTTTTATTAGCATTGAAGTTCCCTCTCATGTAATCCTTGTAGCGGTTGCGTGATGGCGACCATAATAGAGTGACATAAAAACGCAGAACATCGTGATCACTTAGTTTTAGTGAGTGAACCACAGAAGAGAGGCGTTCAGTAGGTTGAAGTGAGAACCAAGTACTAGAGTGATGGCGTCGTTTTTCTTACACGTGTAGGTGAACTGATGATCTGTTGCAAGCTAAAATCAGCAAATGATGCAATGAAATAATTAGCTTCCAATAAAGAAGGCGACAAAAATAGAGAAATACTCGGGAAATTTAGTCCCTCATGTTAATATGCTCAGCCACTGGATACTGACTTGTTACTTGGCTGAGGCAGTCCTAGAGGTGGTCGTAAAATGACGGAACACTTCATGGTGCGCCGTAACAAGCTCCAATGACAATCCTTTTAAAATTAACGCTCAGACAACATCATACATAGTTTATTGAAATAAAAAGGAGCTCATACCAGTCGTTAACAGCCAGGACAAAGCTCCCGCACGTAGTGTTAGCGCGGTCACATCGGTAAAGGTTGTACAATTTGTTGCGTAGGAGTAGCTCAAAACTCAATACTTTTGAAGTTATTCACGTTTCTGTTAAAGCAAGAATGTCAGCTTCACAGTCATCTACTTGGCTGCGCAGTTAACTGTTCTTCAGCAAGTAACTACGAATGTTAGTCAGCAACACCAACATTTTTGTTTTTAAATGCGAAGCAGTTCTTAGCGAACTTCGCTGACTTTGTGCGTATCTATCTATCTATCTATCTATCTATCTATCTATCTATCTATCTATCTATCTATCTATCTATCTATCTATCTATCTATCTATCTATCTATCTATCTATCTATCTATCTATCTATCTATCTATCTATCTATCTATCTATCTATCTATCTATCTATCTATCTATCTATCTATCTATCTATCTATCTGTCTATCTATCTATCTATCTAGCTGTATACTTGTCTGTCTGTCTATCGATATATTCATCTATCTATCTATCTATCTATCTATCTATCTATCTATCTATCTATCTATCTATCTATCTATCTATCTATCTATCTATCTATCTATCTATCTATCTATCTATCTATCTAGCCGGTTACGTTTGGGTGCTTTCGTGGCCACCCCATTTACTTAGCGTGAATCAAAATTAGCATGAAAAGGTAAGATGGTTTGACGAATACGACGCGCTTGTCGAAACATGAATAATGTCACAATCCCGTCACGTAGGTCGTGAAACACTTCCCGCCAGACAGCTGCACATACCCACGGGCTGGTATGTGCTGCTGGTATGCGGGTATGTGCCACAGGTGAATGACACTTGGTATCTGCTCATGAACGACGAGAATACAAATGGACAATTTTAACGCGCCAGTGTAAAGAAATACCCGACGTTGGTAGCGTCGACCCGACGAGTCCTAGCTGGAATCGGCCCCAAGCATTCTGGGTGCCAATGAAGCATTTTACCACAGAGCTACGAAAGGTCTAAGAACTACTTTTCAAATAGATGCTAATCTTCGTGACATGCTAATAGTGGTTTCAAAGCTACCTACCCAATCCCATAAACATTACATATGTACTATTTTGATACAGCCGTCACGTCGGGTTAATGTCAGATGTGATTAGTTGCCTGGGGCTGAAGTTGATTTATGTATGCTGCAGTGCCCAGGGCAAGCATGTTCGCTTGTATCAGCGCTTCATATTAGCTTCTGGTGTTGCTAATACGCATGTTTCAGTTAGCATGTAATGTGTAGCGGTTGCGTGATGGCGACCATAATAGAGTGACAGAAAAACGCAGAACATCGTGATCACTTAGTTTTAGTGAGTGAAAGTTGGCCTTGTTGCGCAAGTGCAAACAACTGGTGATACAAACATCCGCAGCTCTTCAACATATATCCGTGTGTGCGACATTTGCACAATGATTTTGCGTCATTTGATGACGTGTCACTCAATAAAAAAACTTAACACGGTCACCTTCCTCTTCCGCATGCTTCGCATAACGTGGGTTGCCAGGTACGTGGTATCTGCCGAATTTTTTTTAAGGACACTTGCCCATGACACGTCATGCCATCAGCGTGCAGCCGGTACCAAGCGGCCAGAAATAACTAGTGGATCTTTTAAAGCTTCCAAGCCTTTTCTAAGGGCTCAGTCATAATTGTTCATTGTCATCGGCAGTTGACAGTGAGTACTTCACAGAATGACAAATGATGGCGTTCTGGGTACTTCCCAACCTGACAAAAATTATGGCGTAGTGGGTACCTCGCAAAAGTATTTCTGTTAGCAGCCTTACTATACAGCTTGCAGCTCCTTTCGCAGAAAAGTTCCTTTCGCAGAAATTCCGGTCTTGTTGTCAACGTAAGCATCGTTGGTATTGGGCCAAAAATAAGCGCGTTCTGCGTGGCACAAATGTGTTCAATGTTGCACGCACAGGCTTTCGTTGCCTCACGGCACGTTGAGGCTAACTATGGAGAAGGCGATGCCATGCCGCCTCGTATCAAGAAGGATGCCAGCAATCTATGCCAAGAAGGATGTCAGTAATATTTTCCGTGAATGACCATTTCACGTACTATTAATTTTATCTCAGAAAGGGGGTGAAGGGAGAAGAGGAGATATGTTTCGCCGTTGCAATTTTTCGCTCGCCTTCAGTGGCTTTCCTTTTGGTTCTTTGAATACCAACCTATGACCTCATATATTACAGCAATCGTTTTTTGTTCTAGCTCATTCGCCTCCTTTGTTGCATGTGCAAGGTGATCTGCCTGTATCTTGTTATATTATGTTAATTAGCTGAAGCATTCTTTAGGCTCAACGCCTTTTCGTTTTCGATGCCCTCGTTCGTGTTTCACTTCAAGTTGTTCTTGTTTCGTTTGTGTTTCACTTCAACAAAAACGAACGTGCAGAGAAAAGGAATGAAGACGTGTGTGCTGAGACAATATATGCTCTCCAATTCATGAGGGCCCAGCGAGTCGCATACACTTGACCACCACCGTGCCCCCGATGAACTCAGCGTGTCACGGAATGAAGAAAGTGATGCTTAGCATAAAACGCTACATATAATCACTGGTATGCTGCAAGAGAGTAAAAAGATACGACTGTGAAATTAAAAGGACGCACATGCGCACTCTCCACGTGAGATGGCGCGGCGATGCAGTTTTATCGGATCGCGGTCGTCGCTCACATGTCCCGACTTACTTTGTCAGCGGGTGTACACTATCTACCACTTCCTTTAAAGAGCCTCGCAATATCCCCGGCATGCCTTTATCTGTACTGATAACGACATCTGGTAAGGTGTTGCCTAAGCTGAGTTGGAATACCGTACACAGAAAGGGTCGCTGGCGTCTTGAAAGAACAGGAATCTATTTACCTACTGTCTTACAAGAAGGTGCGCTAAACATAGAATCCCGTCCTTAACGCGCCTGAACAAATTGGTCCGGCTGAACCTTTCCCAACACGAGCCCCATATAAATACCATACCGCTAACACTCTGTGTAGCCTTTACACGTTCATCCTGAAACAATGTAGCACCTCCATCACAGCTTTGGGATGAAGAATATGTTGCACACTGTAGCCCTACCAAAAATAGACAACTGGGTGCTTTAACACCTTCCTACTTTTTTGTTTCTTTGGTTTGACTCATCCAGTACTCGTAGATGTGTCTGTACCATTCTAGGATAGAGCCGAGGTACCTTATTGGCACTTTTGTCCAGCGCACATTTGGAAAATGTTCTGGGGCTGAAGACCATCTTACGTGGCACAGCCCAAGAGATTTCCCCCAGCTTACCCAGCTCCATGTGACATTACAAAAAAGCTTCACCACATTTAATGTTTCCTGAAGACTTTCTTTGTTCGTGCAACACACCACAATACATCAGCATATGCGAGCAACTTGAATTCCGCTGCCGACAAGCTGAAACCACGTACTTTATTATTTTCAGTGATTGCCAAACACATCGCTTCAATGTAAATGCAACTCAAAAGAGGCCTTGCGGTATAGTATAGTGACGTGGTGGTGTCTGTGAAGTGTGGTGGCACCTTGGTGTTATGTACAACGTGCTCGGAGACGGCGCAGCGGTGCTTGTCGATTGAGTGGCGGGGAGACGATGATGACGTCGGCGCGAAACGTCACGCACGAAACTGTGGCCCGCCAAAAGGAAGAGAACGTTCGCGCGAAAGGTTGCACGACCAAGGCACGAGGAAGAAAAAGAGGAGGACAGTCGAAGGCGAGTAGAGGGCAGTGAATCACAAGGTCAAGAGCAAAAAAAATATGAGAAGAAAAGCGCTTCAAAAGAGGACTTTTTGAAAGATAGCATCCTGGAGAAGGCTGTGCATATTGCTGGTATCTCGTCAAAATAGGGGGATTAAAAATATTACAGTGGAACTGTCGGTCAATTTCTTCTGCAACAACTGATCTATAACACCTTTGTAATCAATATGTTCCTGATGTAATTCTTTTGGAAGAAACTTGGCTTTCACAAGAAAAAAGTTTTTATATAAAAAATTACCGCATCTTCAGGTTAGACCAACCCTCTAGGGGTGGTGGCTTAGCCGTATTTATTATTTCAAATATTGCTCATCGAATTAAAACTACAGGTTAAATAATGGATTCAGACAATGAAATTTTAGCGTTAGATATCTTTCTTCCGCGACGCCCCACTTCGTTCGTGAATGCTTATTTTCCAGCGGGTGTTCAAGATATTTCTGTGCTTAATTCTGCAATTTCGTCATGTAGGAAGCAAATAGTATAGTTTTCACCAGCAAATCGTTTTCACCATACATCGTGGAATTTCAGAACCGATATGAGAGTGAAGCGTTTGTGGGATCTGGTTTTATAGTATAAACTAACATGCATTAACACACGAACACCCACTTTTGTTAGTAGTCGGTCTCGACCCACGACTGACCTTACTTTCTACAGTCCTAACCTCACTGTCTCTACATGGTCTAACCTAAATTTGGGTACAAGTAGTGACCACTTGCCTATATATTTTGAGATTGTATGTCCTGTGAACTCGGTAATCAGCCACTCAATAACTCACATAATTTTTTTTTACAATTGAAAAATCACTATGGGCCGCCTGGTCGCACTAAATAGTGTAAAGTGAAGAGCAAATGGCCACAAATTTAAGTAACGTGATAAAATAATCAGTAAATACATCGAAATTCAACGTAAACGTAAAGGGAACTATCAAAGGTCCTTCTAATCTTTGGTGGAATTCAACTTAAGTACGCGATTACAGACTAAGAAGAGCTGCGTGGCGTAAACTACATTACAACCAATGCTCTAGAAGCTGGAGTGACTACAAATACGTGCCTGCCATTTTTAAGGGAACAGTTGCCGCTGCGGAAGACCGCTATGACAGTCAGCGTTCTCAGTTTCTGTCAAAACCTAGCAACAGAAAATCCCTCTTTAATTTCCTCAGAACCAAAAATCTTATACCTTCATCCAACAACATTGAATCAGTGGTTTCTACTCCAAGTGAATGGTCTAGTTTGTTTGAACATATCGCAAAAGGACTTGAAAGTCACTTCATGTCTGCCTTTTCAAACCACTCGCCATCTTCCGAGAAAAGCGACAGTTTTGAGGAGATCACTGCTTTGGAAGTAGAACAAGTAGTAAGAAACTTGCCCAATACTGCGCCAGGTCCTGACGGCATAACTAATTCGACAATAAAAATCATCCATAAGGTTTTACCACGGGAACTCCTGACAATGGTTAACCACTATATCAGAAACTCATAAATTCCACCTGATTGGAGAATCGCTAATATAATTCCTTTATTAAAAAAACAAGGTGCTGCGTTTACGATTGATATCATCAGGCCTATAGCACTTACATCTAATCTGGTAAAACTGATTGAAATAATCTTACGCATTAGGATAGATAGTTATTTGAATGAAAACATGGTCTTGAGCCCATGCTAAATTGGCCTCAGGCGTGGTTGCTCAATTTGGTGTGCCGATGTCGATTTAGAAAGTAGAATGCAGCTTGCCCGTTATAAGAAACAGTATGCCGCCTTAGTAGCCCTAGACATCACAAAAGCTTATGACAGCGTGGAACATTCAAAACTAATAAATTCACTTGAGAACGCAGGTCCACAGTACTTTGTAGCATGGGTGAATTTTTTCTTAAACGACAGGGAATTTTACTGTTCTCAATCTGGTTTGTCGTCTCTAAGGCACAAACAAACTAGTGGTCTCCAACAAGGATCAGTGTTATCGCCACTGTTATTTAATATTTTCCTATGCACTATTCCTGTACAGGTGGACGTGCAAGTGTATGTATATGCCGACAATATCGCGTTTTTTTGCTACAACTGCAGGTATACATTCAGTTTATGTAAGTCTGCAGACGTATATGAACGCTCTAAAAACGTGGTTAGGAAAAATAAATTTATCACTGAATGCCAAAAAGTGCGATGGCAGTATTTCCTCTGAGTGTTCCAGTTCATATCGCTTTGCATTAGCGGCAAGACGTTATCCCGCAGGTAGAATGCATTAAGTATTTAGGGATCACTTATACTGAAAAACTTAATTGGAGTCCACATACAGAAAACATGGCTGCCAAAGGAACTCGTGCGCTGGGGATGTTTCGTAGGCTCAGCAGCAAACGTGCAGGTTTACGCCGTGATGTTCTCATTAGGATTTACTGCATGTATATTCGCCCGATATTAGAGTTCGGCTGCATCTTGTTTTCTGGTGCACCTGCATACAAACTACGACCACTGGTGCTTTTAGAACGCGATTCGTTACGATTATGTCTTGGACTTCCATAATTTGTATCAAATACCATTTTTTACAAAGAAGCACGCCTGCCTTATTTTCGTACTCGGTTTAACATCCTAACCGTGCGTACATTTATTAAGATCTATGTATCGCCATTAAAGAGGTCGCAATATATTTTTCTTAAACGTACGATAAAATTTTCCGGCCATCAGTGGCCAAAATTACGGTTTCCCAAGTCATTTTCGCACAGACACAATTAGAAACATTACAAGTGCAGCTCCGTGGGATACTAATAATAAGCACAACTGTACAAACAAGTCGAATGGAATTTATTGACATATTTCCAAAGAATGTCAAACATTTACCCAGTGGATACTTAAATTGCATTTTAGAGGACCATTTATCTAGATTAGGAACAGCTGCAGTGATAGCAACTGACGCTTCAGTTTGTGAAGAAAAGGCAGGGGTGGGAATTGCATCATTCTATTTAGATTGGTCGTTTTCACTTCGATTACTGGACTTTACTCCTATTTATCATGCGGAATTACTTGCCATTATATTAGCTTTACGAAAATTACCCCTATCACTATCAGAAGCCGTCATTCTGACCGATAGCCCATCCGTCTGTTCCTCTTTACATCATCAAATTTTTCAAATTCTTCAGAAGTATTTCATACCCTCATCCCAGACATATCGTATTATTCGCTTGGTATGGGTACCTGGACACAAAGGTATTCCTCTAAATGAACATGCGGATGCACTCGCAGTTTTATCATGTCCGATAATGTCTGTTTTGCCGACGTTGGTGTTTGCAACTGCGGCAAGTTCTGAAAAATTTGCCGTATCGGACAACTTCGCAAAGTCTGCGTTGTCAGTTTCTGAGTTCCCTAACCTCAATTATTGTTGGAAGAATCGATGGTGTTCCTCCAGAAAGACCGAGATTGCAGTTACCAAAATACGATGTCAAGCCCCCCACTAAATTTTTACCTACACAGGTCTGGTCTGGTACAGTCACTTTCATGCCTCCATTGGAAGGAGTGTGAATCTCTTGATAATTTTTTCTTAACGTGCATATTATTCACAAATCAGAGGAAAAGACTTCTGGACGAACCGCTTCAAAGGTTGAGATTAAATTTATTCCTTCCGGTTCTTCTTTTCTTTGGTGCTACCATGCTGGGCCACAGGAGTGTTTGCGAAGCCGTTTGCAATTTCCTTCGGGAGACGAAAATAGAATGCTAAATTCATCGTTAAAAATATCAAAATCAAGTATATTCATTAAAAAAACTAACATTTGAAATTATGAACGCTTTCCTTTAAATAGCCAGACATCAATCGTTTCATGGCCGAACCCCCATGTTGGGTTGCGCAAGGATGAAAAAGGAACAAACAAACAAACAAGAACGACATCAAGCAGGCTGGAGTGAAGATCCTGGGGATCGCGCGACTGCGGTGTCGGGTTACGCACCCGAACGCGTGAGGTCAGGCAAGGCCAGGACGCTCCAGCTGTCCACGGTGTACTCGGAGGTACGCGGCCTTCCAGAATTCCGGCCATGACTGTTCAAGGTCACGTCCCAGGTATGCAGGTCTCGACTCTGGTCCTGAACCGTCCGTGGAGGGCGGAACCTTCCGGGTGGTGATCACCTCTTCGGAATGAGCCAGCGTCGGGCCGCAGTTATTGCTAGGGAAAGGGCTACCTCGTCTTCCGTCAAGCGTCGACGTGCTGGTCAGCGCGTGACTCCAGCTGCTGAGACATCGCTAGCGTCTGCAGCCTCAACCCGCCAAGCCACCACCACCATCAACGCCACCGGTGACTGTTGATTTTCACAAACGTTATAGCTAGACAACTTATAGGACATGTCGTAGTTTGTAAGCTTAGACTTCGTGTTTGTACATTGCAAATTCATCTTTTCCCTCCTAATTATGCTTAAAGTTCCTACTTTTCTTTTCTTACTTTAATCGGCTTCGTCACTTTTTAGCTCTGAGGCTTTCTCTCCGAGCAACAATTTACTCAACCGTAAACTTGCATCACAAATTGGCGACCGCTACGACAAGACGAAGGCGTTAGTGTTAGCGGTAGGTGTATTAAGAATGGCAAGCGCACGAGATCTAATTGCTCTGGCCGAGCGCATGGGGCTTGAAGGCGAAAAGCTGAGGGCGTGGTTAGATGAGCAGGAGGCACGGGCACAAGACGAACGAGCTGCATAACGTGAGACAAGAAAGGAGCTGCTAGAACTGGAAGAAAGAAGAGAGAGAAATTCGCAGTTGCAGCTGAAATTAGCTGAATCGGAAAGCAATCGCAGCGAGACGAGAACGGCTGACCGTGGATATGGAGGGAATGCTTTATGCAACGTGAACTCTCACAGCCTGATTCCTGGATTTAATGAAAACCGGGACGACTTTGATGCGTACCTAAAGAGGTTCGAGAACGTCACCACCGGACAAGAGTGGCCGAATGCAGGACCACAGCCTTAAGCGTATGTTTGAGTGGGGAAGCCTTAAAAGTCATTGAACGGTTGTCTCCCGAAGATTCATTCAACTATGAAAAGGGGAAAGTAGCTTTGCTTCCGTTTTTTGTTTACAGCGGAGAACCAGCGGGATAAGTTGCGCCAGAGCAAGCCCGAAAATGGCGAGACCAGAAAACAATACGCGGCAAGGCTTTCGAGTTTTTTTTGATCGCAGATACACACCCGCACGTTGTGCCACCTGACACATAAATAGCCGCATACTCATGCTGACATCTTCATTGTGATCAAGGGACCCGTACGGGGCCCG
Source organism: Rhipicephalus microplus (assembly GCF_043290135.1). Taxonomy (NCBI): domain Eukaryota; kingdom Metazoa; phylum Arthropoda; class Arachnida; order Ixodida; family Ixodidae; genus Rhipicephalus; species Rhipicephalus microplus. Next base: position 29,087,147 of record NC_134701.1, read on the forward strand.
ATACGTAGATGCCTGTTTGATTTTATTTTTACCTTGGCGAGTGTAAGTTTATGGTACAATGAACAATGATGGCAGAAAAACTTAAACGCCAAAAAAAAAAAAGCGCTGCATGCACCATACCAGAATAGGATGGAACAATCAGTGCAGTGGCTTTATTGGGACGACGAGATTGAGAAGGGGCTGAGAAGAGGGTTCCAAATTGCGCATCAACAGGCCCTAATGGCATTCCAATTATGGTAATAAAGTAACTAGAACCAAACTTTAAGCAAAAATTAGTAGAGGCAGCGAGCAAAGCTATATTGAATAGTGAAGTCCCCAATGGGTGAAAACTAAGCAGGATGAGCATGATCTACAAAAGAAAGGGGGAAAAGATGATATGAATAACTACCGTCCTAAAGCAGGGATATCCGTAGTTCACAGGATGGTGATGCAGGTAGTATAGAAAGGACTACAGACATGGTGGAGAGTAAAGAGATGCAAGGAGAACTACAACATGGGTTCCGTAAACGAAGGAGGTGGGAAGCCAATCTAGTTTTATTGATGCAGTGTTTTGAAAAGCGGAAAAGAACCCAGGCCCCTGTGACTGGCATTTCAATATATTAGGAGAGCTTACGATAGTGTGATTCAAGAAGACTTGTGGGGAATTCTCGACACATGAGATGTGGAAGATGGAATAACTAATCTTGTAAAGGATATTTATGAAAGTAACAAAGTAGTTATAAAATGGGAAGAACAGGTATCCGAGCTTTTTTAAAATACAACGCGGGCTTTGACAGGAATGTCCCTTGTAACCTTTGGTATTTATTATGTATATACAGGGACTAGAAGCTAAATTAGAGGCGAGTCGACTCGGCGTCAGCCCCTCTTTCGCCAAGCAGGTGAAACACGTTAACAGTCATTGCCTGCATTGATATATGCAGATGATAATGTATTAATATCCAACAAAACGAAAGATCTGCAGGCATCGATAAACCTCTGCGGTATTGAGGAAGATAGGTTGAATTTGAAGTTCAGTCGGGAAAAATTGGCTATAAAACCTATTGACAACCAAGGCAGTGGGCAAAATATACAGGAAATCACGCTAGAAATATGATTATCATATTTGGCGTTTTCTGGCGCAATGATCATTTGATGGCCAAAGAGCGCCAGTTCATTGGACTAGACATCTAGACAATGATTGTGATCAGCGGCTGTATATTGGCCTAAAATTCATCGCGCTAAGGCGGGTAAAAACATGGAAGTAATAAAACCATGACCATGTCATTAAATGTGTGTAGTGTCAATGAATGACGAAAGTTTGTGGCCGAAGAGCGCCAGCTCATGGCATTGAAAACCATGGTGGACATGTATGGCATTAGCACAAGTGCGTCGATCGTTCACACCCTTGTTTCCAAGGGCCGTGAGGCAAGTGCTTTATTCAGTGTAGCCACTACAGTGGAGAACTCTCTAGAGAGGATGTGCTATGGAATGCCTGCATATATCCCATGAAAGGTACATAGTTCTTTAAAAAAAACCAACAACGCTTTATGTGTGAAAAGTGGTTCCCTACCGACGAACATTCCTGGATGAAGTGGTATCTGTTGTAGATAGGGTAATGGAAAGTGTCTTCTCAGCGTGTCTAATTCTTTACACTGGATTAGAATGTGAAGTATGGTGAGTGCTTCTCCACATCTATCACAAAAAGGTGGATCTCTACCAGACAAAAGAAATGAATGTGTAGTGCATGTGTGTCCTGTTCTTAACCTTATAAGTATTACTTCTGTGTGGCGTGATTTTAATACTGGCGGCCAAGGACCAAGTTGTGGCTTGATGATATGCAATTTATTGCTTGTGTGTGTGTCCCATCTGCTCTGCCAATAGCCTGAGCTTTCATTTCATAAAAGGTTTCAAATCGAGTGCAGGAATTGGTATCGATGTATTGGTAGTGGTTTTGTTGGCGGATCTAACTAGCTGGTCCACCAGAACGTTTTCTTGTATTTCGCGGTGTCCTGGCACTCAGCAAACTACAACATGCTGCCTAAATAAGTAGACTGTGCATAAAAGCGAATAAAGTGAAAGAAAAACAGAAATTTTGTGGTTTTTCAAGTTTTCAGAGCTTTTAGAGCTTGTAGAAGTCATAGAAGTAGCTATATTATTAATGTAAATTAGAAACAGAATCGGCCCCAGTACAGATCCTTGAGGCACTCACGGTTTGACGTGCGCTAAAGGGAGTGCTTGTCGTTGACTACAACGGATGGTACCGGTTAGCTAGGAATTCCGATGTCCAATTAAAAACATGGGTTTTTAAGTCAAGAATGGTAAGCTTTTTTATTAGTCTGGCGTGAGGGACTTCATCGAATGCTTTTATAAAATCTACAAAAACAGCATCGATCTGGCATTGGTCATGCAAAGTGATATAAATGTCTGTAGTTAACTCAAATAATTATGTCTCGCAAGATCGACCTCGCAGGAAGCCATGTTGGTTGTCAAAAAAGAAATTAGTTTCCGCTACGTAATTTATGATTGTCGATGAAATGATGTGTTCAATTAGTTTGCTGCCAATACTAGTTAGGGAGATTGGCCTGTAGTTAGTTGGGCTAAAACGGTCTCCAGATTTAAATACAGGTATTACGCGGGCTAGCTTCCAGTCGTCGGGTACACATCCTGTATCGAGGGACTGTTGGAAAACGGCACTTAACAAAGACGTAATTCTAGCTTTACCATCTTAAGCATTTTCGGGCATATCTCGTTAGGACCTGGTGCAGAATTTGCAGAAAGGCGATCGATGGCTGCTGCGATGCCTCGTCGAGTGATAAAGACATCTTGCATGCAGGAAGTTAAAGGAATAGCACGTAGATTAGGTGGCATTGGACTTTCATGCGTAAACACAGAGCTAAAGAAGTTGCCGAATTTTGTCGCGGCGTCTGCCATAGAAAGGAGTTTTCCTTTCTTGGAATCGTAACATGGACTCACAACCTTCCAAAATTTTTTACTGTTGCTTTTTAACATGTTTGAAATATTATAGTTATAAACTTTGTCTTTTGCTGTTTTGATTTCCATTTTACATATCTGCGCGTGTTCACGATAACGCTTCCAGTCGTCCTCAGATGCTGTCAATTTCGCTCGTAAGTACAATCGTTTCTGTTTGTTAATGCAGCGTTTTACGTGAGTCGTAAACCATCTCCTTTGTGGTGATGCGGCTTTGGTGCCTCTTGGAATGTATTTTCTTCATAGTGAGATAAGTTCGTCCCGGATAAGTGTTCAGTTTTTGTTTGCATCACGGTCACCAATAGTGTTTAACAATCAATAGAAAAAGAAGAAACTGGCATGATATCACGTCAATATTTGGTCGTGCGTAGTCAAGGATAGTTTTCTTTTTTTCACGTGTTTTTTCTCGACATGTTTCAAATTCACAATGCAAGATTTTGTGATCCCTGACGCCTTCTAAGACATTAACGCACGTGTTGCTTAGATCAGTAGTGAGCACGAAATCTAAAATTGATTCTCCGCGTGTGGGTACACAAACCATTTGGCTTAAGCTAAACAAAGAAAGTACATAAAGGAAATCCTGACACTCACGTTTTTTTGTGCCACCAAGAGCCACGCATGCCTGCCAGTCAATATTGGGATAATTAAAATCACCAGCCACTACAATTGGTGACAGTGGGAATCGGTTCTGTATTGTATTAGGGGCTCGTTTTGGCACTCCTGGAAGTCGTCTGTTGAATCTGGTGCACGGTAGCAGACTCCGATAGCACAAGTTACACCTGCAAAGAGGCGGAGTGCCACCCACACAATTTCGAGGTACGTGTCAGTTACAATGGCACGTGCGTCCATATTTTTCCGTATAGCGATTAACACTCCACCACCACGTGAGGCCGATCTATCTTTTCTAAACATTGTGAAGTTTTTAAACATAGACAGCTCACTATCTGACACATTACCAGACAACCATGTTTCCGTTCCTAGAACGATATCAGCAGAACACATCTCGAGGAAAGCACATCGATGGTCCTGCTTGTTGAATAGACTCCTGAAGTTCGATACTAAGATTGATAAAGCTTTGTTGTTTAAGTCAGTGCGTTGTATCACGTCTATCAGACTTTGGTAGAGCACGAACCTGATTGCTCGATGAATCAACGCAGTACATGGTTTTGTTTAGAACAAGCTTATCGAATAGCAGTTTATACCTGTCCTGAGGTTTCTTATTTTTTCGTATGAAATCCCTGAGTTTCCTTCTGATTTGTTGTACCCTGGGTGAAAAATCTTCCTCGATCCATACACGCTGCTCAAGGTGTTTAAGCTTGTAGGCATTTGTGAGAATGTTGGTTTTATCTTTAAAGTTCAAAAACCTTACTATGATGGGACAAACGCGGTCCTCTTTACGTTCACCCAACCTGTGGGCACGCTCAATTTCTCCTGCTGGTAAGCCCAAATTCTTGATTACAAATTCTCTGACGAGCACTTCAGTGTCTTTCCATGTTTACGAAGAGGCCTCGGGAATACCTTTGAAAATCAAGTTATGGTGGCGCATTCGGTTGTTAAGTTCATCAACAGCCATGTTACACTGCTGTGTTTGTTTAGATTCTATACTCTGTAACTTATCTTGAGAATCCTTTAGCAGTAGTCCTATATCGTCAATTGATCTACGAAGGTCTACCATGATATTCGGCCTTTTTTCAAGTTTGGAGAGACGCCATTTTATCTCAGTGACCCTCAATTGAATGTATTTTACTTTCGCTGTCATATCTTTGTGAAATTTTTCACTTGAAGCCATTATTTCTTAACTGCTGTGAGGAGTTGGTGTGAGGAGATTGCAGTAAAAGAGCGGTGCGCAGTAAGAATATTAGTGTTGGGCAGAAGCCGAAGACAAAATGAGCTTCCTCATTTCAATAACAGCACGCCATTTTGAAGTGACGCTCAAGAACGACGGAGTTTACATATTTTACAAAGAAGCTCGTACTTGGTGGGAGTCATGCCATGTAGGACTAATTATCTACAGTATCCAACTGGCAGCACTGCAGCTGCACATGAAATTTGTTCTACATCTTTTGCTACTGAATGGCAACAATCATAACTAAAGTGAATGAGCAGAGTAATGCGAAATGTAGTCTCCTGTCTTCGTTTCATGCTATTTAAAAGGAATTCGTAAACGATATGGCAGACAAAAACCGAAATAATTTTATTTCGGTATGTTGTTTATTGGTGCCAGTATAGCCTGCGGCATAAACCAAGTGTTCAGTACGCCGGGTTTTTGAGCTTCAACCTTCTGGAGAGCATGGAGCGTATGAACGTGGCCACCACAGTGTACTGCGCTGCAAGATGACTTGTCGAGTCCACAGCTTACTGCGTTGAAAGTGGCGTGGTGGTCTCTACCGTGGAACGCATACGATGGCCAGAGACCCCGCTTAGGCTTTGTTGCCAGCTGATGCAAAGTGCTGTGATGCATAGAGTTGATGCATAAAGTGATGTGAGGGAATTCTACCGCAAGTGTTTAATGTAGTTGAGCTGCAACGCATGGCACTTCAGCCACCATGACATTGATAAGTTATACGCAAGTTTGGCTTGTATTGTCTATAGTCTTTGTTGTTTGGGTTGTTCGTGCCCTCAATCAGCTTGCAATAGAAAGTTCAGGAAAAGTTCAGCAGTAACGCTTCACTACTACACTACGTTGGCCTTAATAGGCTCACTAGTTCATATTGGGTCACAAAGTACACAATGATCCTCTGTATTATTTTACTCAATACCGAAACACAGCTTTAAACAAAGCCACAAGTGCGTTTGAAGCCCGCAAGCACGAACCATAGGCAATTTTCTGTTCTACCCATCCTAAGGTGGCTGAACGATCTTATCTTCACAGTCCCCTCTAGTCATCGTGAGGAAAGTCTGAGCACGGCCCACCAGTACTGACGTATCTTCCGCCCGCTGACAGAGACACCGGTCGTTACACTGTCGAATCCGTGAGTTACAAGCTGTGCTACTGAGCGGACAGCCGGTAGAGCAGAAGGGGGGTGACCACACACCCTGTATTCTTCATTGACGCTGTTTTCCGGAAACTTTTCAGACGTTCATGACTCGATGAGCGTCAGCGCTAGACCCGCTGTGCAGGTGCAGTCCCTGTCCCGCGGGGCAGCTGCGCAATCTATCCCACGACTGCCTTCAGCATGTCTCTGGCGGAGACTGACTCCGCTGTTGTTCTGGAGGCCACGCCGGAATCTGTTAAAGAAACAACAATGTTTTCTGGCCTGGCGTGTTTGTCCTTTGTAAGCCTCATGATGTTTTCACGCCTCCATCAGCGATGTCGACCAGCCCAGACCAATCGAGCGAGACGCAACCGCCGAAACCAATGCGGTCTCCGATTTGCGTTAGGTGCGGCAAAGCGCCAGTTTTTTTCGCTACAACGCCAAGTTCGTCACCTCTGTGCTGGTACTAGCACACGGCGCCAACCCATCTGCTTTTGCAAAGCTCGAGCATCTCCTAGCGTCAGAGGTATCGCCCTTACTGAAGAGCAGCACCACCAGCAAAGCCAAGCCGTCGGTGGTCACAGCTGCCGACCCCCCGCACAGCGCGATCATTGAACCACTGTCATGAACTTTTTGTTCATAGGATGGGAGCATGGGGGAGCCATGATATGAAGGTGACACGAGCTGCGTACTGGTGATGAGCTCAGTCTACTTGCTTGCATACAAAAAAGCTGCTGACGTGGGGAGTCGGCTAGTAGTGCGCAGCAAGTGTGGTCCGCATAGTGCGCATGTTTCTTGTGTGTGCCCCGTCGTGGAGAGGGCCTGTGCACGATTGTCGGGTCCCCTTGAGTTTTCAGTTCTCGGTATGACATTTAACATTCAGTACTTTTAATCAAACTTTTCTCTTGTACTCTTTTCAAGCGGTGGTTTCGGATATGCTCGGGGTAGATGGCCCAGACCCCTTAACATAGGAACATGCATGGTGCGTTTCATTAGCGTGGGACGTACGACCGAGAGAGAGAATTAACTTTTATTTTCAAAACCCCAGTGCGGGATGAGCTCTAGCCTTTACTAAGATGGTTAGTATGTGGTTTGGAAGCATTGTCCACGAGGAGGTTGTTTCGCTCAAGTTCGCAACCGAGGCTGGTGTGCAAAACGCAGTTATCGATAGCTGCGTCTACACGTGTACTGCTAATGAGTCTTCCATGATAGTAACGTTGACTTCTTGGCTACTTGGATTGTCTCAGGCTAGCCGATTGTTGATTGTTGCTGGCCTGTGCCTTGAAACATGGTGGAATTCCGAGCAAAGGTGAGACTGGCCATGGCAGCGTTGAAATAAAGCATCAAGTTGCCGCCGCCGTATTACTTTGACCAATTCGGTTGCGAGCCACTCGACGCTGATGTACGATTTCGTCGATGGTATTGAGCGGCGCTTCCGCCTGGAGGGTGTTACCCGACGAAGGCATCTGATTGCCCTTTTGGCGTCTTGATTAGCAGTTTCGAGCAAGTCCTAATCTGAGCTTGATAAAAAGGCCGAGGTAGCAAGATCGAGAACACTAAAGCTCAGGCCTTTGGATAGCAAGCACCTCCATTTCTTTAAAATTGTGACAAATGAGATGAAGAGAATTATTAGTACTCTTTCGACGAGCAGAATGAACCTATGCACGTGGAGAGCCAGGTGCATTCGGCGCTACTACAAGCCCACGGATCATAGATGCAGTGAGGGCTTGGCCATTTAGGCTCAAACAAATCGCCGTCTGTAAAACGTGCCAGTGGCCGCGTCTGCTGGAGACGGAATGCCGTCTTCGTGAATTCGGGATTCGGATGTTGGTAGCGCCTCTTCTATATAGCAGTGCGTTTAGCAGCAGTGGAAGATGAAGCACTTCCACGTTTCTACGTCACAACTGCGCTCAATGTTGAGCCAACAGCGTCTTAGAAACAGTACATCAATGAAACAGCAAGGAAGCAGCAAGTGAACACATACATTATCAAAAGCACTTCACAATACAGCAAGCCAGAGCCAGTAGCCTAGCCAAAGACATTTTTTGAAGGAGAAGGCTTCGACTCTACTATTTCCCGTGAGCGAAAATAACGGTGGTCATCCTAAGAATCTACAGACCTGAAAGTTGATTCGATAACGGATAATAATTGTGCCTTCGTCTTCCTTTAACGCTTCTCTGGCGACCGAACTCGTCGCTGCAGCAGAATGGGGAAGCTGGCTCGGGGTGCCGAGTGAACATGACACATCTACCTCGACAAGTTCAGCCGCTACGCGCGAATGCCACCGATGCATCGCTTTGGTTGCTAACATTCTTGTCATGCAGAAATCGTAAGCAAATACAGAGTAACGAAAAGCTATAGGAACATTTTCTTTTCCTTAGAACTCGAATTAGATGGTGGCGATACGTGGCGACTTTAGCCTTACTTTTTTTTTACCAGGTGAACCGTTCTCTCTTGTCGTGGAAGGTGGCACCAATATTCATCTACATCTTTTCACGCAGTTCATCTCATGGCCAAACACACATGCTAATATGTCTTAGTCATGCTCAGGAATACGGCTAGAACTGTTCGATAGAGATGCTTTTATCTTCTGTCACACTGGATGTTCTTATGTCAATGGAACAGAACGACGTTGGTGTCCAACGACATTGCTTCATTGCTCCACAGCAATATTTCATAAGAATAAAAGGACTTTCGCAATGAAGATAGTTTGAGAAACGTATACGGCTTCACTCTCGAACTGAAGTTTGTACCTCAAAGAAGATTTGTTCATTTAGGAACCATTCGTACGCAGATACTTGTTCAAAACTTGCTTCCTTTAAGATATGTGTACTTTAACCAACCGGTAAGTTTCGCAGCAAATCCCCACAAAATGTTTTTCACCTTTTCGCTGTGTCGTGGCCGTCACTCGCGTTTGCTTCCCACTTTGTTATATCTATTTGGCAGTGACGTCTTTTCCTGCCATAAATTCGTGTTATATGCGATATACATCACACAGCTTTGCCTGCCGTAGTGCGCGTCCCAACGGCCATGCTCGTTGAGAACCATATCGCCAACGGCTACTGGTCAATGGTTTTCGTCTCAAAGATGTAGGCAGGCATGGGCGAGATCTTTGATGCACGGCAAGCAACGAGGGCAACAGCGAACATACACCATAAGATATAGACCCGTCTAGTCCTCTGGTAACCGGACATTCCGAAACAGAAGTTATCAGTGCGTGTTTATGTAGTGATGACACGTCCTATGTCTATTTCAATATCAATATATTCACCTTAGAGTCATTATGTACTCGGTAAGTATTCTAGCGAATTATTTGGGCATTGTCATTGGTATTGACCAACTGATGGAAATGGTGTTTTTGTGTGCACCTTGTATCAGGTGCTATTTGTTCTATCAAATGTCATTTAGGTATATTAAATCATCTAGTGTGATCGGCAAATCAGGGCGCACTTGTCATATCAATGGTCATCGCGACAGAGCTTATGCACACAACACGCGGTCACATTTCCGTAAATGAGGTAACAGGATATTCCCACTGCCTGTCCTTCATTATTTCATACTCGACACTTCTTTAAAACAACTTATCCTAGTACAATTTTTATTTGACCCTAAGGAAAACAATTTCCATTTTGAATGGCTGCTTTGTTCTGTATGTTTTTTTCGGCATTGTGTGAAAAATTGAAAATGATTGTTCAAGGTAAACATTGCCCTGAAAGAACGTTGCCCTGCAGTCAAGGGCAGCACTATGCTCGCTTTTTACCGCCACATGGCCTTTTATACAGTTACACTGGCCTACGGATATGCGTCTGGCCAATGTACGTTTAAAGCGTGCGCTGAATCTTGTCACGGCCGTGATCTTGCTATCAATCTCGGTCAACAGCTGAGATGACCGACGAACAAATGGGTGACAAATGTCACCATACAAAAAAAAAGAATAAAGAAATTGTGCCCAGAGTTTCTACAGATTACTTTGAAATCTACACAGCCACCATAAAGGTTACTCTCATATTAGAACGTCCGAGATCACATGAACCTCCTGGGAAACTGCTTCATGCTCTCACTTTTGTACAGGTTCCAAGAGCTGACTGTTCTGTCTAGAAAAAAAAATTGAAGCAGTGGTGGTAACAAGCTTGAAGCTAAGCAGCTTGTCTGCCTCGTTCATTTTTTCTTTTTCCCTTTCTACGTTTGTTTCAGTCTATATTTCTGTTCCATTCTGATTTTCCATTTCTTTTTGTCTTTCTAAGTTTGAACAGTGTGACTGAACGTGGACAAAGAAATGCACGCACACACACACAAAGCGCTGTGCGTGTTCTTCTAAGTTCGCGCTCAATCACGCTGTTCAATTTTCGCACGATAAACACACTTAGGTGACTTTTCTCTCTTTGTTTGTTTTCTCGATTGCCTAATCTTTCTATACGGCTTTCTTTTGTTCCTATTGCTTTTATCTCTTTATTTGTTCCTATATGTCTTTGTTCTTTCCCACTCACTTTTTTCTATCTCTTCATTGGTCGTTCTCTCACCCATCAGAGGTATCGCATCCTATTCCGGAAAAATTTTCGCACCCCTATCGATAACAACGGTACTCAAAAACTTATACATACAGGCCTACTGCAGTTCCATTCAGTAGGCTGGCGAAAAATATAGTGAAGATAAGGATCGCGTCGCCGTGAGCAGATATCAATTAACACGACGGGCTTTCAGAAACGGTGTGGTTAGAAACCTAGCCAGTATAGGAGCTAATCAGCAGATTTTTTAAAAAAGCTAAAAGAACCTCAATATGTGCGCCTGGTGAACTAGATGTATTCGGGTTGTACCCCATCATCATAACGTGCCTTTGAAGCTTCACACACAGCAGGACGAGATGGTGAAAACACAAGCGAGCAAGACATTTGAATGTATAGTTAAAAGCTCTATCTGCATGTCCTACAGTCAGTCAAGAGATTTTTGACACATGTATTGGCCTCGAGTGCGACCATTGCAGAGGCTAGCGCTGCGGTCGCTGTGACATAGTAAACGGCATCACGTGACCTCAGCGCAGCGTGCTTGCTTCCAACCGTGAGGCAGTTCACTTTCTAGCCTACAGGTTTGTTGACCTGTCGATGCCGCAGTCCCTGACGCATTCGAACCGGCCAAATGTGAATGAGTCCTTCGAAAACATCGTGGTAGCAATATATTTTGCTGGAAAAAGGGAAATGAGTGAAACAACTCAGCATTCAACCTAGGGGTGCCGCTTTTTAGGGGCCACTTTTTAGGGGTGAAGCTCTTTAAGGCTTGGGTCGGTTGTCACCTGCATGTATGCATGTATGTAGTAACCACCTCACACATTATCCACGGAGTGAATGACGAAGAGTGGGGCGAAGCTGCGGAGGTTTTTATCGGCAAACCGTGAATCATCCGCTGGCCGCTTCCGTTCCTCCTCTATCTGTCTGTGTTTGACGCACGGACGAATAGAAGCACGAATGAGTGCACGGACGCACGAAAGAATGCAGGGATGGGCGCATGGGCGAACGGATGGACGCACGAATGGACGAACGGACGGACGCACGGATAAACAGATGAGTGGGGCGAAGTTTCGGTGGTTTTATCGGCAAACTGTGAACCATTTGCCGGCCGCATACGTCCGTCATCTGTCTGTCTCTGTTTGATGCACGGACACACAGACAGACGGACGCATAGATGGGTGGACGAACGGACGTATGGACGCATGAAAGGACGGAATCAAGAACGAACAGATGGACGGAAGCGTGAACGGACTGATGAATATTTCGCCCTACTCTTAATGATTCACTCCATGGATATGCTGTTATTTTTTTAGCATTCACAGTGATTTTGTGTCTGGAATCAGACTTAAAATGTTCGGGAAGTATGACGATGTAGTTTGCGGGTCTGCATACCTGTTTCCTTTTACTCGCACTAGGCTAGAAAGAACCAGTCCTGAAGTGTGTGATATCAGCAACAGTTTTGTTAGGCCCTTGTAAATAAAATAACGCATGATGCAGTTTCTACTTCTTGCCCTAGAGTGAGTTTTCATGCATACCTCAAAATCAAGAGGCAGCGGGATGCTCGTTCGACAACGCTGAAAATGGGAAAAGAACCATGCACTCCAAGTCGCACGGGCAGCAAGCCCTTTCGCGAAAAAGATATTATGCACTGCATAGGGGCTAAAATCTTCGATGTGTACGACGTGAGACTTTCTGCTAATTCACACAGGAATTCGCAGCGTTCATTCACACCAGGTCAGTAGGCTTGTTTTAGCTGCCTGAAGTACAAGGCCGGCTAAAATGATTTTGCCCTAATACTGTTGGTTCGCGCGGCCTATTAGACGTCTCTCCTTCTGTTAGCAGCCGTGATGTGCTGAGCTGTTGGCGCACGGATTGGGTAATGACAGAGACCAGCAGAGCCCGAGAAAATTAGCTACAGCAATTGTATTTACTAGTCGAGCAAGTGATGCGCGCCGGTATGCAACATTCTTGCATCATATCCCGTCAGTCAATACGCACCCTGGGAGATGATTCAGACGCCAACCAAATGTTTTTGAAGACACCCGACGTTTCGGAATCGACTTGGTTCCTTCCTCAAAGGTGACTGCGGAGGCTACGTAGCAGCGTCGTCTTCAAAGCACTCGCGGGGTGGCCAATGACCTTTTCTCTCTCTCTCTCTGCTACGTAGCCTCCGCAGTCACCCCTGAGGAAGGAACCAAGTCGGTTCCAAAGCGTCGGGTTTCTTCAAAAACTTTTGGTTGGCGTCTATATCATCTGCTTGTTTCATACCCAACCAGACAGACCTCTGTCGAATGTTTACTTTCAAGTCAATACGCACCCTGCACAAAAAGTAGCTGTCGTGAAAGCGAAGATTAAGAATACCAAAATATATGCAGGTCGAATGCCACTTATAGAAACATATTGCTATAAATAATTGTGTGGTCATAATTCTGGTGAAGGTAGCAGGCCACAGAAACCACGTTTGTTGTAAAGACTAAAACAAAAACCAAAAGGAAGGTATTCAGAATTGCGGCTGACACAGCGGACGTGAAACTGTGTGACCGTGAAGAGCTTCAGGCTTTGTCCACGGACGCAGCATACTTGGTGGCAGGGAGAAGTCCACAGAACTTCGAAATTTTTCTCTGTTTAGCCAAACGTGTCAAATAAATATTATTTTAAGGTATTTACAAGAGTATCAGAGGTTGTTTTTATTTCTATGGGCCATTATTCAATCCGGACACGTTGAAAGAACCCTTCCTTTTTCTCGGAACAAGCTATAAGAAACAAGGTTCAAGCTTTGGCTTTAGAGAATGATAGAAGAAGTGACGGGAAGCCCCTCGCTGTGCAACGCTTCAAAAAATTGACGGGTCTAAATGATCGTGCCCACGGCAGACACAAAGTGACGTGTAGCAGAGCGCTCCGTTGCGAGGTCTTATTACAAATCCGACATAAAGCAAACTAGCCTGTATGAAAACAGCACTACTTGATGCGACACGAGCGCTGAGGTGTCTATAAATGCTGTGCGAATGCTCACGAGCGTAGATTAGCAGTTATTTCTCGCATCACGGGTTTTCGTGCGCGCGCAAGGCGAGTGTTCCGTTATGCGGAGAGCTCATGTGCGAGTGTGGTGTGCGATGGCTTTGGTAAGTGCAAAATGCAACACGAAATCGCTTGTCTTAATATGTAAATTAGTTTCTATTGGGTAACTCAGAAGCGAGCAGTTCTGGCCACTTGCAGAAGCCTATATACGGTGTCCTTCACTGAACCCATTTTGAAAGCCTGAGGCTTACAGCATCGATTACTTGAGCAAGTTTCTCGAAGAAAGCACCAAATCTAACCCTTTGCTCTCGACATTGATAAGCATCACTTTGGAGATACACGGCCGTTTGATAGATTAGAGGTGGAAGGCATGGTTATGTTTCGCGGGCACGCGCGAGTGCAGTTCACAGCCGGTATTCATGTAAATACTTTTTCGTAGAGCCGTGTACCCTATTCGATCCTGCGCACACCCGTGGCTCTACGCGAGCTCCTCGTATTGCGTGTATTTAAGGTGAATTGTGGTAGTAGCTGCGTCTTGGGGTTCAACTGAGAGCAGCTCCTTTTTGACCACCGCTTAGAATTTCAAGCAGCTGTGGCCGAGATTGTTGCTGCTCGTCGACACTTACGCAACCACTGCCACAATAACGTCTCCTTAAATTTAGTAGATTTTCAGAAGTGAAATCGCCGACTTCTCATGCCACCAAATTTGGGACATGCCTTGTTGCTTCGCCTGTAATTTGGGGAATTCATTCTTTGCTATTGTTCTTTCAAACAAGACCACTGTCTTTATATAAACTCAATGTAAAATATTCTGGAGATTTTCAACAGAATATATATGTACATATATAAATATATATATATATATATATATATATATATATATATATATATATATATATATATATATATATATATATATATATATATATATATATATATATATATATATACATATATATATATATAAATATATATATATATATACATATACATATATATATATATATATATATATATATATATATATATATATATATATATATATATATATATATATATATATATATATATTATTATTATTATTTTGTCACACGCTTGTACGCGTGCATGCAGTTCTGGCTTACAAGTGTTGTATAAAAGAACGAAAGACGGTAACTGCTCGTTTTTTGTTGTTTAGAAATACTATTATTCCGAAGCAATTTCTTCAACGAAACCGCTTAGCAACTACAAGTTCCTGCTGTGTGTCATTCATAATGATACTAGGACTTCTGATTGATTTAAGATATTGTTATAGGTGCAGTGGAAACCATTTCACACCGTTAAGGGTGAACTTTTCATAAATCACCCGTCTCATACCTTTTTTTTTTTCTGCCAAAATTGTTCGAAAGCCTGTAATTTACGGCAACTCACCCTTTGTACACCCATTTGTATTTTTGGGTGCACTAGTGGTGTCTGTGTACAAATTACACCGAAGGGCGTTTCCCTAAATGTTAGGCCTACACTCTAAAAAATATCGAGTAAAAAGGGTGTCTTTTTGTCCCACAACAATAATCGTCATCAGGCTTGCATGCGCTTCCTTTCTTGAAAACTCGGCGCTGCCACTTTCCTATCGAGAATGCAATGTAACCCTGTTATTGGGCATGTTGGTCGTGACCGGAATGTGCCGGGCGCGGGGCGATAGCGCAAGGATGGAACCCAGTATGAATGACGATTATTGTTTTGGGACAAAAAGACACCTTTTTTACTCACTCTTTTTCATAGAGTGTATCATATATGCACATATTTTAGGGCATCAATACATATCAAATCTCAAAGGACACAATCAAACCGCATAGCAAATTTTTGTTGAACATCGATGTTTTGGCATTAGTTTTCATTTCACGTGTCATTCGCAAATATATATCGCGCTTTGTACAAGATTTAATATACCACTCCTATTTACATTATTCAGAAGATTCCTAGCATGTTCAACGACTTAATTTCTGGGTTGACTGTGTGAGATTCTTACTTGAAAACATTGCTGCCAGTCATACCCATACATCACGAATTTTCACTAAGACAACGGTAACAGAGATATACGTTGAGCTTAAACATAACATGAAAAGATTACACAAAATTTTCGACATCCTGCACTCTTTTTTATCAGAAATCACACTGAGATTTTCTTGCTAGAGCACCTTCTTTATTTTCAATAAGATCCACATATTTCTTTACACTGAACAATTTCACCTCAATCCACATGTCGCTGATTTATTCAGTAAATTATATTTATGTCGTTGACCATGGATCAGCTAAATTTCACTGTTTGAAACGTTCATATTGCCATGAAACTGGACGTATTTACATTACACTCGATGAGCTCACTCTGCTGCAGCTGCTGTGCACGCATGCCGCGCCACTGCACAAGTTAGGCGCACATCCAGTAAGCACGGGTGAAGTCGTAGTATGGGGCGCACCACTCTGTGGGCACTTACTGTTTTGTCCCCTGACAGGAATGCTTGCGGGTCGTACAATATACGCGTGAACTATCACAGTCGACACTAGCGCGCTGTACCCATGCCAAAAGGAGAGGATCAGTTGACTAATTGCAGCATTGTATTTGACAGTTCTCACTATGGCGTTACAATTCACTGATATATCGCACATTTTTATGCTCGCATGAAATTTAACACATGAAATAAAAGCAAGCTTCCTTCATACTTTGTCGGTAAAGGAAGCGTACTCCCCTGGTTCTTATCAGCGATTGCTGACTTAAAAAGAAGCTGATAGCACAGCAGGGGTGTTGCTAGGATTCATGCATGGAGGGGGATAGAAAGAGGAATTGAGGGATCTGAGCAATCTGTATGTACATTTTGCCCGTAATTGCTTACGTGCGGATCCAAATCGGGAGATTTTTTCCGAAATAGGTCAAATCCTGACCCTATTGTAGGTCACATAATGCTCTATTGGCTCACACACTTTCTCAACTGTCCTCTAAAACAGTAATACTAAACATTATTTATAATTAGTAATGTATTGTTACTGTTGTAGAAGAAAGTTGATAGCATGTATGTGCCAATACAGCGTTAGTTGATCTTGTTTCCTTTCTAGGTTTGGCCTTTTTGAATAAAAAATGCTCTTCAAATGAACATAAAAAGGAAGCGGAGATGTGTCAATACAAAACACGCCCCCCCCCCCACCGCCCTTCCCTTACTTATTAATTATATCTATGATGCCCACGTAACAAATATTAACTCCAAATTTCCGAAACAACGCCGCAATGAAGCCTCACCGGGGAAAGGGAAATGTGCATCTCGAAGGCTACGCATTTGGCGCCTGCACACATCAGTTGCAAAAAGAAACAAAAACAGGGCACTATAGCTATGCTAGCAAATAAATATGTTGTCAACCTTAAAACGATAAACCATATATTGTTTGCTTGACATAGCTTAGAATTGATATAAAAAACAGTGCTGCAATAAATTGTGCTTTCGGTCTTGAGGTATCGGGGCGATTGCGCGTCGCCATCGTCAACAGGCAGACTTTCAAATGGTAGTATATAGGTGTTCTGTGCTTTCACTTCTGTGGTGGCATGTCGTGTGCCTGTTTGCTGCACGCTGACAGAGGCGGATTGTTTGACGATTCACTTACTTTTTCCTAGATGTGTACATCTTCGGCTTGCATGGTGTATCTCGCGCGTACAGAAGATATAGTACGTGTCACTGCAATCTCCGGATCCGTGGCGCTTCGGCAAGTACGGAACAACGACTTCGGTGCGGTGGAGTGCGTCTTCTCTGTCAACGGCTTTCGTTGAAGCTTGTGCACACCGCAAGCTGAGTGTTCGCAATCAAGCATTCAACGGATTGTACGCTGGGAGCTACATGGAGAACGCTCTTGGATTTGGTGCTATTGCTAGAAAGATAAGCTTTCATGCTTGCGAACAACGAAGTGCATAAGTGCGTGCCGGCCAACTTCCGATTTGCCCGCGATGCTTCTGAACGCCGCCGAATTCTGGCGGTACGGGCGCGGCGATAAATAACCCGAAATGTCGCCCTTGCTACCTAAGATAAATAACTATAACAAATAAGAGGTTTTCCGAGGCACCGCGCACTCCATGAAATCGTTTCGTGTCTTTGTTTTCTCGCAATCGTTTAACCAAAAGCAGTGCTATGTGCTGTTATCTCGAAGAAGCGTGCGCTACGGCCCACTTTGCGAACGTCGTGGCAACCTCGCAAGAAGACCGCGATGACGCCGTTGACATTTCAAGGGACCATCCAAGCATCCAAAACAATCTTTCGATAAACGGATTAACGTTTCGCTGTTCACATAAATAAAGTTTCGTCTTTGCAGGAAGCGACTGTCTGTCGGCGCGGGCATTTGTGACCTTCACTCGCTGTGTGCTTATCAGTTGCAATGTCTTTACACTCGCAGCGTTCGTGCAACCCACTGTGGGGCACGGATTAAAAAAAAACGGCATGTGCCACGCACAGACAGACCTTACGGCGTGCGGCATCGATTGAAAGAAGGATGAGGTGTGGGTGAAGCGACGAAGGTGGTCGAAAGGGATGATATAATAATAAAAAGCGAAAAAGATAAGCGGGCAAGAAGGCGCCAGTTCTTTTTTATCGGGACCGCAGTGGAGAAACGTAGGGATGCGTTTATTACGCGGCAGAGAAAAAAATCCAGATTTTAACGACTCCAGTTAAGGGTACGCTTATAATGCGAGTAAATGCGCTATTTAAAACAGTAATTCAAAAATATTTAAAATTCGTATCAGTACACCTTTGATGCCTGTGCTTTGGAGTGCTGATATGAGTGTTTTGTTAGAAATCGTGCTGCTAACCAAAGAAATTACATGTACATTGTTTGGTCAGCAATTTGTGCATTTTTGTGGCTTGTCGGTTGTGTTTATATCTATACTTGTATATTGTAAATAACCAGGCTATATAAATATTGATCTGCTTCACGAAGGGCTTGAAAAGCCACACTTGTATGCGCACATCGTCGTTTCGCATTTTGCATCGTTGTAGTGCGCCACATAAAGTTATATAGTAGATTACAATATGTGTAAATATTTTGGTGTATGGTTTTGGCGCTGTGGTTGTATGAAAGCTTAGCCAAACTGTTCCAACACACACCCAGAAAGAACCTTCAGTTACACTGATGCAGCACGGATGATAATGAAGTATGAATAGTTAGCCGCGAAAGAACACGCTCGCGAAAAAGAAAATGAGGATGATGACACAGGTGACTGTGGATGAAAGAAGACAGACTTAACAGTGTCAGGGTCACGTGTTTTGTCTCTGCATGTTTCATCTTTATGAATGTAAGCAAACTTATGAGCTAATAAGACTTTCATGCATATATTCCTGTTAGCTTCTTCTGCAGTAAGTTGTCCATCTTTATTAATACATAAATAATGTTTAGCAGTTGAGAGCTCACTGTACATCTGGTTAACTTACTTGTGATACATTATCTGTTGCATGGCTCTTTTCAATAATGAAAAAGAACATTTTAACTGAAAAAGGGCTGCTTATGCATGCACTTGAAGAAGAAGAATATTAGTATGTGTTATTGATTTTTGACAGTAGTCAGCCTGAGTCATGGCCTCATACGTTATCAATTTTCCGATCAATAAGCAACCTGCACGAAACTGATTATATTATTATTTAGTATACTAAATTTATTTAAGTGTAGCAGAAATATACTGGTGAGCTTCCACAAATATACTGTGATGTGTTTCCAGCAGCAGTCGTATATGTGCTGTTCATCCCCTCACATCGTAGCTTGCTCGATGTTTTACACTAGTTTCACGCAGTAGATTGAACATCTGTGATGTGTACTTGTCTACAAAGGGATCACTCAAGGTAAATGATAAGTAATGTCCATGTCTTGTTTGAATTGGTTTATATTTTTTGTATGACCTGTCGCAGTGGCTTATTGATAAAAGTATTCTAGCTAAGCATGAAATCTTGGTGTAGAGGCTGAAATTGTTGTGAAAGCTGAAGTTTGAGCCTCTTGGTATATTTCATACTTTTTTGTAGGTGCGCGATAAAATGAGAGAAGCACTTTTTCGCCTCCATGTACGTTTGCAAAGGTTTTCGATGAACTATGACGTAGACTCAACCATGGCCCTTGCATTCATGCACTACTATGCACAGATGCCGCTAAACATAAAAGTGAATAGTGGCAAAGCTGAAGTGAGGAAACGAGTTTTTATTATAGGATAGATCGTAGTAAGTTTGTGATTGTTCTCAATATTTTTATGCTTACATTAATATTGTGCATGTCTTACATGCACAATGTTGAAAGGACCGCACACCTCGTAGTTTACGGTGGACTTAGTGCTGTCGATGCAGTGTACTCTTCATCACAACCTGAAAGCAGCTGTTCCGGGCTCAAGACCTCAATCGAAGGGTTTCAGCAATGGTAGACCCTTTTGATAGGGTTCTCCATATCTCTTGTACAATTTTGGAACATTCCTACGATGCAAAATCTTTCATCTCAAGCTATGTGACCTACCTAATTATTATTCTTCCAAAATGAGCATTACTTTGCCATAAGATTAATAGCAGTGCGTGTAGAAAACTGTGTACAGATGCATAATGTTAACAAATCGTATGATAAAGTGGAGACGACCTAGATGTCGCCAACTCAAATTGTTGATTCACTAATAGTGTGTCATTAATGCAGCAGGAGGTAACTTGTTTATTAAGCCTAATATCTACCATAAGACCTAATGAAAATGCCTCCTCTCGGGTACTGTATAACCCTGATATTTTCACAGTCCTAGGCCTCCTGCACGTGCTGTAGTTTGCATCTGGTGAAGTAATATTGATATATAGTAAAACTCGCTGTTGGGATAGCTGGTGCATGTCTGAAAGAAATATTAGTCAATTTCGCGTCAAAATTATTACCACACAACCGAAAAAAACACAAACGGGACGGGTGCTCATTTTCAGCAGTTTATTCCTTGAGTAAAAAGGCTGATATAAACCCAGTTCTCATCAAAGCATGTACAATGTTCTCAGGCTGTGGCTTACCAATCACGCTATAGGACACAGGGTCACTCCATGCCAAGCGTCCCGGCCATTTTGGCGACCATCTCAAACGTATTTGAAAAAAATTGTGCTAACTAAACGAAGTATTCTTCCTCAAAGAACTTTGAGCGAAGTAGGTATTCGCTATTCAGATATTCATACGAAGTGCAGTTTGCAATAAAAGAAAAGAAAGCATAGCACACATTTGCTACATTCTTGGAAGTATATGTGCCCTAACAGTCACACTAATATTGCCGAGCTTCAAACTCCTTACAAAAACACACTTACTTAACACGTACACAAAATTTGGTATAGAAAGAAGGAGCGGCACTTTTACAATAACTTTTTTCTCAAAAAACACCCAAATGACATTGCAGGAAATTCACAAGGCAGCCACGTGACCAAAATATTTTTTTCTGTTTAAATATTCTAGCAGTTCACTGTTTCCAGTGCATCAGCACTATCTGCTTCAAATACATTTGAGATGGTCGCCGAAATAGCTGGGGCGTTTGGCATTGAATGGCCCCACATGATCTCTAGATACCGTGCTTCTGACTCATACAGGATGAATTGAGTTTCGCTAGCACAATTGATATCCAGTTTTTTTTTATGTGAAAAGCCTTTAAATTTTCTCGCGGAACCTTGCTTTTGCTTTTACCCAAGATCCTCATCTGCATGATGCGTGGGGTAATTGCACATGATGTGACATGCGCGCTTAATTGGGCCTCGTCCTTATTCTTTACCGGGAGAGCGTGTTTCTTCACTTGATCATTGAAGCAGCGCCTCGTATGGCTAACGTGTTTCTTCCAGTACGATAGGGGTATTTCGTAAAACACTTCAGTGGCACACTTTTGCAGCCTTTGAGCTGTAAAGAATGATTTCGAGTGTGCAACAGCACAACGTCGCTAGTTTGTTAGGGGTGGTGAACTCCAACAGTTCTTCATGTTAACTCGCCACCTTTAAACGTTGTGTGTAACCTTAAAGGTACAGATAGTCGCAAGCAACCAGCCATTTTGTCTCAGTGTTTTCTTCGTTTGTGTGGTCGTGGTTTTGGCGCACAATCAACAATTCGATTCAGAAATTCATATCTATTCACAGTCGGTAGCACAATATTACTTGCTACTTTCGCATTCATATTTGCGTGTTTAGGAGCGCAGCAGCAGAGCAAATTGTGTTAATTAGATACAATTTCTTATTTTTAAACAAAGCTGGTCTGAAGCTGCCTCAATAATTTCTGAATAATGTTAATTTTATCAAGAAATATAAAATGCAGTATTCACCCTACGTTTGTGCATCAGCATCAAACCCATTACAGATGCACAAACCGTAACCGCAACTTCTACTTCAATATACCATAACCTCACGTCAAAAGAAAAGAAAGTAGAGTGGTTTTAAAAAAAATTCTGGTCCTTCTTCTAAGATATGCATAACTATTTTTAAGCCACTTTTGGCAGAATACAAGTTTGCTCTGCAGAAAAGCGCTCCATGATTTAGAAGTGGCTACTAGTACTTGCAGTCCCAACAAAGAAATTTTTTTTCTCTTAATTACAAATGCATGCAGATGCCATGCAATGACAAGTACTTGTATAAGTGCTGGCATCTAAAAGTGATTGGCAGTCTTTCAGAGTGATGTATGATGTTTCTGCGGCCTTAAAAAACGACAAACATAACGGTATGCCACTTTTTTTTTCTTTTCGCCACCCCCTTTAGCTTCTCCTTTACAGATCTCCCAAGTTTTTGGGTTGCCTATCACTTTGACAAGCTCGGAAAATGCTCGGAAAACGCTCTTGTGTATTTTAAATGAATTAGTCGGCTGATGTTCAATTCCTAGGTATATTTTTCTTTTCTAAAGTTCAGTCTGATTTGTTATACTACTGCAAGTTTGGAATTTCAGGCTTAAAAAGCACCATGTTTTTTCCCCCTGAAACCGGTTCTAAAATATTGCTCCATATCCCAACTGGGCCTTTGCACCCATGCTAGTTCTAACTGCTTTGTCTGTGCATAGTCCAGTTTTTTTTTTCTGGTCCTTAACTTTGCAGTGTTGCCTTTACCTGCATTAACTGGTTATTGTTTCTCCTGCTTCTGCGTGTCCAGTTGATGTTGTTTCATATTGAATTCTTTCACGGCGACATAATATGTGATGCGCTAATTATTTTACATTTTACATCAACTATTCTGCATCGTTAGGACGTGGTGACACTGTTAAGGTATAATTATTTGTGCTTATTGTTTTCACTTCTATATTATTCTTTCTTTCGTACTCTGGATGTCTGAACACACAAAAGATATTGCGAATTGAAAATGCCTTTTCAATAATGTCTTGTCGTTTTATTCATTAGAACACTTCTAAGCTTGCATTTTATGTATGATGCATGCCACGACACATGTAAACTGTGGCGTATCAATGTGAAAAGTGCAGTGTGCTTTGATATGATATTTCAGTATATTAAAGAAATAAGACAGGCTGCATTGTACTAGTGTTCTTTCTGTTCGTATGCTTCGCTGCACTGTACTTGAGCATTGAATTGAAGCATGTTAAAACCAGTTGTTCAATATAAAGTGCAAATACAGGCTCTTCTGTTGTACTTAGTCGTTAGTTCTCCATATCAAGTCATTCACGCCTGGTTTCCTGTCTTCTTTTGTATCAAATCAGATTCCGCTCATCACCTTCGAAAAATGCCTTTTAAAAGGCTAAAATTTCTCTGAAGCCTGTATGCACTCTGTATTGAATAAAATAAAGCTCGATTTTATCTTACACTATGGGATAACTGTGTGAACGCCGTGTTATATGCGACAACTCATTTTGAGTGATGCCTTCGTATTCAGCTACAATTGCATCTTATATGTGACAGCCGTATATGCCGTGCTTCATGGGCCCTTTAAAAGCAGTGCTAGGGCCAATATTTTCCCACTGTTGC
Organism: Rhipicephalus microplus; assembly: GCF_043290135.1. Taxonomy (NCBI): domain Eukaryota; kingdom Metazoa; phylum Arthropoda; class Arachnida; order Ixodida; family Ixodidae; genus Rhipicephalus; species Rhipicephalus microplus. Next base: position 29,110,546 of record NC_134701.1, read on the forward strand.
AGGAGCCACTATGAGAAGACGTCTGCCCATGAAAGGTGAAGCATTCTAGTGCTTCCTCGGGGGCCTACTGGAAGGGGGTAACGCTCGAGCTATGGACGTTTCGCATGGGTGTTGGGGCATAATTCTTCATGAATACCCTCACATCCTTCATGACATTTGTGTGTGTTACCCCCTTTTAACATTTTTGTCGTTTGGGTCTTGTCTTGCTAATACACCTCACACCTTTATGGCCATTTAGGTGTATTTTAGCTATTACATCTTCAAAAAGTGTTGATCCCCTAGGGTGGAAATTTGCCATTACACCCAATATATTGTTGTTTTTTGTCCTATCATCCCTCTCAGGCCATGAAATACAACCTTGTAACTGGTCCGGTTTGTTTTGCTGTCTGCCAGGCTCTGCCACTCAAGTCACCAATTGGCTTTGGCAGGCCTAGTCACATGTACTGTTTTATTTGAAAAATAAAGGTATTATTATTATTATTATTATTACTTTATTATTATTATTATTATTATTATTATTATTATTGATTTATTATTATTATTATTATTATTATTATTATTATTATTATTATTATTATTATTATTATTATTATTATTATTATTATTATTATTATTATTATTATTGTTGTATAGGTGTAGCCCTGATTGTTACACCTATTTCATGGGGTGTAGGCGTGTGAGTTATTGGCAGCCTATTACAACTATATGAGTGTTTTCGGTTTACAATGTACCTTATTTCTTACAGCACTACTTTACGTATGATGAGGAGGTTCATATAAAAACCTGCAGAAGTGAATGGAATGCGCTTGTAATGCCAAAATTGAAACCATCTGATTACGAACCATTTGATGTTGTAACACATCTGCAGAACTTCCAACAACGTCGCTCTGCATGTCATGTCATCAGAGCTGTCACCAGGTGTGGTACAGACGCACTGTGACAGGCTTGAGACGAGCGACGCTTTTCTCCCACCAACAAAATCGCTTTGGTACCGACCTACGAGCTTCTTGACGTCGGGCAACATCTATATAATTTTGTTGTTCAGCCGGAAATATTTCAGTGTCAATGGCGCCTTAAGGCGTTGTTGTGCAATGAACGGTACATTCGTGAATAGCGCAGCTGAAATTATCTCTTGTCACTCCAACCGTTCTTCTCATATTTCCTGCCACTTGGGAGTGTAATCTTACTATATCATGCTAACATGTCTAAAAGTAAAGGTTGTGCGAATAATACTTATCTATTATAATGTCTTTTTCTTTCATCAATTTCACGAATCAATATTCGAATCATTTGTTAAAAATGTCTGTAATACTGATATCTTAGTTTGCTATATTCATTTGCCCCTCCTGCTGGTGGCTTAAGCCAAAAGCGATCAGAAGCCCTATATATATTTAAACTTTAAAAAATTTAATGAATCATACGCCACGCGGGAATCAGTGTTGTACTTATGTGCGCTCGGCTTTTTGTCAGGTGCACAGCATGGGCGCACGAGAAGATGGCATTCTGACGCAGAGTGAGCTTAGTGCAAATGTCAGTATTAGCAAAAGGGAGTGCACGTCAGAGTTCGTCACCATGGCGTGAATATTATACGTAACTTTTGTTGGCGTATTCCTGCGGCGAAGAACAAGGCATGAATATAGCTTGCGGAATCTTAGGAATAGAAGTGTGATATGCATTCTATTAGACTGCTAGCAAAACATGACACGTCCATGATAGGAGCAAATATGTCATTTCTATTGAATTGTTACATAGTTATGCAGCCAGAAACACGAGCACAATAGGCGTGGTAACGACATTACGCCTAGCATAAAGTCTTTTCTCAAAAGTGGTGTCGAGATCGCGGAGTGGCTCATCACTGCCACGCAAAGCACTTGGCTTCGATTATTACTGATAATTTTTTATACTGTGCATTCGTGTAGGGTCCACATTTCCGATATGTTTTCCCCATGCTCTCGCACATAAATCACCAATATATGTTCTAGCTTTTCCTGGTATAACAAAGTGTGAATCACCTGTGCCGCACCCGCATATCACGGCCCGAGGTGCACGACCCTGTCCAACAAATTTCTGGAAAAAAGTGACCATGTAAGCGACATTACTTTCAGCTTTGGTTTTCACGCTTTTAATCATACAGGGCAAGACTGCACACACCACTAACACCGAGCACAGACTAACCACGGTTAGTCTGCGCTTTGTGTTTGTGGTGTGTCCAGCTCGTCGCTGTGTGAGTAAGAGCGCGTTTTGCCAAGATGCAACACAACTGTGCCTGCTCTTATCAGGACTTTTACGTAATTCATATTATGACGAGCCAGACATATCCATCAAGCCCTCTTATTCTCTCCTACCATTCTTGATTGATTGACATGTGGGGTTGAACGTCCCAAAACCACCATATATTCATGAGAGACGCAGTAGTGGAATGCTCCGGAAATTTCGACAACCTGGGATTCTTCAACCTGCACTCAATTGCGATCCCGTGACCTGCGGGTCAGCAGCCGAGCCTGTACTATCTTCGTCCGCAAACACACACACACACACACGCATATATATATATATATATATATATATAAATATATATATATATATATATATATATATATATATATATATATATATATATATATATATATATATATATATATATATATATATATATATATATATATATAGGTAGATAGATAGATTTGTATATAAATATAATTGAAGCGCCTTTGCATTGTTCAGAATTGCTTTGTATTGAATTGATAAAAAATTAGCTCTAATGGTGTTTCTCAAATCCATAGTACTGCCTCGTCATCACTATCTTCATGCCGTACACAAACCAAAACGCTAAAGTTCTAGCGTTCAGGAGATGGCTAGTCATTGCGGACAACATTTGCATACGTTTCTTTTCACACGTATAGGACATGAGTGAGCGAGTGACGCCACGATGAAATTGTGTATCATGCGAAAATGTTCTGATTATTTGACTGAGAAACTTGTGTGAAAGTTTCACTGTCACATAACACGCTTGATTTGCAAATGATTTTACCTCCAGACGGTGAAAAGAAAAGGGTAAATTGAGAGGCATGCAGAACAGCGATGCCCAATTTCGTTCGGGCACAGCCACATTCTACCACGGGCACGGACAGTCCATATCAGCCCCACTGAAACGTGAGCTTGCTAAGAAACGCAACAATATTTAGAAGCAGTGCAGACATGCCGACACCCTACCAAATGGTGAAGAGAGCCCAAATCAGCAATACTTGTTTATTTATTTATTTGTTTATTTATTTCAATTTTCTAAGCACCTGGAGGGCAATACATAGGGGGTATTTATAAGGAATTAAATACGATCACATTTCAGTCATACAGAAATTCGAAAACAAAAACTTAAAAATTTAACGGAGAAACAGTAACAAAAATAAGCAATATACACCATTACTGATAGTTTGTAGAATGTTATTAGGCAAATAAAACTTTCTTCGTGACACAGCAAAGTTAATGGTTTTAAGTGGTTTTACTTGTAACGTGAAGTCAAAACAGTTAGGAACGCGCACAAAATAAACACAATTGGACCAGGCGTAGTAGCAAGAAATAAGAATCTCGTTACAGCAAAAACGTTGTTCAAGGAAGAAAACAAAGAACTGGCCTTCGAAGTTGCGTGGGTAAAGACTACATTTTTTCACGTTTGGCTATCGATTGGCGACACGGATAACATACGTAGACCGAATAACACGCACAGACTGCATACATATGCGCATTTCGACTCTGCCTAAGAACATAATAACCGGTTGGCATTTTCCTTTATTCGTTCGCGCTGTTTCACTTGTGCAGCAAGGGTCTTGTTATGTGGTGTATACTGGGTGAAGAGAACTTCTTCTGCTTATTGGAATAGTTAAAGCTTGCGAAAAAAGTATACCGGGAACAAAGTGAATATTAATTTTGCCTGGTGGTCCCCCTTTCTTCGGAAGTAAAGAGAAAATATTTTTTTCTTTATTTATATATAAGTGTTTTTAAAAGTTTTCACACACACGTGTGTGTGTGCCAGCTTCACCTTTTTTGGAAAGAAAGCGTTGGTTAGACCTATTCGGTTACCTGAAGCTGTCAGCATTGTGCTGTAATTGGTGTTACACTACCGGTAGCGTTCAAGCGCACTAACAAACATTGTATGGGCTGAATGTCCTGAAACCGCAGTATAGTTTTGGAGGACGTCAAGTCAGCATGCAGTCGAGTGCCATGAGCACGAAAACACTGTGGCAGATTGTAGAAATGCTCTGTATTTTATTGATAGACAAATATGTCTGCGGTGCTCGAGCTAGATCGTACACGCTGCAGGAACGAACAGTAATGACTTTGAGTGCAAGAACTCACCTTATTTCATGTTAGCAGCAAAGAAATAGAGTTTTCTGGGTGGCAGTCGTTAACAAGCGTACTACAACGCATGCTCTTTTAGTGCTCAGTTGAATAATATAGTTAATTTTTACTTTGCTAGTTCGGGCACGTCGAACAAATAAGAGGCCTCTTGCTGTGTCTCGGTCTAAAGAAAAAGGCATTGCTTATACTTCCACACTTCTATTCTCTAGGTAGCTTTCAATGAACGCTCATATAACATGGTGATCGCCATTTTGTTAACACACATTGCGCTTTTCGTTTTTATTCGTGGAACAAACTTCATTTTGATATGTATTCTATAGTTTAATATTTTTCTTTACACGGTTCTCTCTACTTTGCTGCTAACGTAAGGTGTTCATTTTTTTGCCGCCGCCGTGTTTTACTTCTGCAGGCACCAACTCACTTTGGCATAACTGATGCTATAGAAACAGAAATAGCATAACGGTGCTCTTTTTGCTATCGTTATTATTATTACAAATAATAAATTCTAGCTTCCACGTAATGCCAGTGTCATTTGCGTGTCTTCTGTGCTAAAGTTGTGCTTGAATGAGGCCTAACTTTTTAGTCCAGACGAGCCTCACCACACTTAAAAGCTTTCAAAAAACGCCCAGAAAACACGTATTTCGTTCTTGTGTGGAGGATGAGAACGCATACTGTAAATAATAGAAATCATCAGTATACAAGTACCTGATACTGGGAATCTTTATTTGGTCTTCAAAGTGACCGCAAAATGAGAGGAAATGTTTGACGGGAGCCAATTTTAATAAAGTTGTGCAACTTTATGAGAAGCGTACCGAAACACTCTGTTGACCCATTGGGTTTTAAATATCGCATTCTGTATTTCTGGTAGCTTTGTTGCACGAAAGAGTCATATAAACAATTTGCAGATAGCTTGTGAAGAAACACCATTTGCATCAGCATAAAATGACGAAGCTTTCAAATTAATTTGTTCAAGACTATGATGACAGTATTCAGAAAATTGTCAAATTCAGTAACTGTTCAACTCGGTTACACACCGCCACCCAACCACGGCTGATGATGTGGATGAATTGAAAAAAGGGCGAAGTTATGGATTACGGACAGTGCCCTGAAGACACCTTGTGGTAATTATGACAAAGTCGCTGTCAGTTTGAGAGTCTGTAAAATGCGTCGTATTTTTAAAGCCAGTTGGCAAAGCACAACACAGCTGTGCATATATTTAATCACCGTGCGCTCTCGGAACTATCTCAAAAAAAATTTTCCGTTAGTTAAATTGCGCATCAGTTGAAAGGCATAGTGCAGAAAGAGAAATATCAAATTGCCAATAAAAATTATTAATCTGCGCGAGCGATAACAGGCTCAAAATGCGTTATACCTTCAGTGTGTGTAACCACTACTCCTGTATGAATCCAATGTGTTTCCAGCTTCTTCTATTTTATCGCCATGGCACCGTCCCCTGTAACCGCTGTCGTGAACACCTTCACTAGGTGCTGGACGATACCACGTGAGCATACTACGTACATTAGCTTTAACACTACAAAATAGATTTTAAACAAAAGTAAACAGTCATTTAAATCATGTGTGTTTTTAAAGACGGCTGCGTGCCTTATACCAGACCAGTAAGATAAGTTTAGCAAGGCAATGCGAAATGAAATGTATTGTTTTGAACATGGTCTTGGGGTTGTGGAGTGGAGCCATTATTTCAGCCTATGCGCAAATAATTGATGCACTCAGTGACGACGATGCAAAGAGGATAAATTGACAAAAGATAGGTTCGTGAGAAGCACGCGGTAGGGTAAACAGCGATAGAGGGGCGATTGAGACGTGCTTTTGAGTGCATGAAAGAACCTGAAGACGTGGGACACACTTTTTGCGTCCTTGTCTTGTCGTGCACTAGAAGCTGCGTCATGCGATACGCCCAGATCACAACATCAGCTTTAAAAGATAATTGTGTGCTGGTGCGATGAGTGTGTAGATGCCTTCTCATTTGTCACGGCATATACAAAACCATCGCAGCTGGAACCTTCCGGATGGTGAGACGCATTCCTCTGTGCTGTCACAACGAACCGTCGTGAGGCCGTCAGGTTGGCGGACGAGTCGCGCAACCTCGTTCAAGTGTTGCCTGCATTGCCAATTCCGCTGAATGAGCACAAGCCCTTAAAATTCGCCTATGACGTATCACAGCAACAGCTGAAAACCTGCAGCAGTTCTTCGAAAAAGCAGTGACTTAACGCAAGTTTTGTTTCAGTTTATAGTGTTAGCATAGGGCTATGAAAGTGCGCCTGTCTTGAAGAGCTTCCCCATCCGTATATTGCCATCGATTTAAGCAACGCTCGAGGACCCACGGTCCAGGACACCACTCACCAGCGACGAACAGCAGGCAGGCGAGGAGCCGCATCCTGCAAAGGGTCTTCGTGTGGGGCACAAAAACACTCAGCTGCGGAGGTCGCCGAGGCAGGAGTAATCCAGGGAGCCTGCACTCATGGCGGCAGCGTGCTCGGCGAATGGGCCGCTTCTGGCGGCCGAAGAAGCAGCCGCCGATCGAGGCCACCAAGCAACCGGTTTGCGCGCCGCCGGAGAAAGTGCCCAGATGATCCGCCGGCAGCGCTTGCGTTGTTCCCCCATTGTGGCGGCGCGTCGCCTTGCACCTTTGTGCCATCGCCACGAGACAAAACAGCTAAGCTCACTCGCTTTTGTGCACTACTCTGAATGGTAGAACAGCCACTTTAGACTGCTGCTGGCGACTGGTCTCGGCGTACCTTAGTCAACAGCTTTGGCAGTAGTGTGCGCACACAAGTGATACACCGGTCGTTGCGAATCAGGAGTTCGTAAGGGTCCCAAGCACGTGAAAAATTAGAGTTATTCTGAAGAATTCACTGCACACTAAATGTCGTTGCACGTTTGAGCACATGCGTTCCACTGTTGGAACTCTACAATCGGTCAACGCATGCGGAACATGAGATAAACACCGGTTTAATGAACCTCTCTCGAAGTCCGTACGCAAGGAAGACAGGGAGCCATGGCTATCAAAGGCCGAGGAGGTCAAATACACTCCAAGCTTAACAGCAATGCTTTTCTTGGTTCTCCGTAGATGCAATTGGGATTTACCCCCAGTGAATTCAACAACGGATATCCTTCAGGACACTTCACGCCAGCAGCTTCACTCTTGTTACTTCTTTTGTGTGCGTGTGTGTGTTTGCGTTCGCGTTCTCTGAAGTGTGCAGTACATGCGCATTGTCAGTGCGATTTCTTAGTGTATTGGCCGTATCGATGCAGAAACGCTATTAAACTTAAATTTGCTGCTTACCTGGCACAAGGTTTTTTTTTCATATTTTCTCTGCATTTTGAAAATTCTGTTTTCATTCAGCTCTGAAGGATTTGTGCCCCATAATGCTGCAGTCATATGAATGGCAAGTTGACGTAGCCTTCATGTCCATCGTGTGGAAATAAGATGGACGGAAAATTTCCGATAAGGCGAGCCGGGATGCGAAGGAATTCTTGAAGGTACCAAACAACAAAGACTACTTATCGATAGTCATGTGGAGGAAAAATGCTCCAGTTCTGCAAATTTCCAACTTATAATCGATAGTTAAATCGTGTAGGATGAACTAAAGCTTTAATTTAAGCAAAACTGAGTGTTCAGCTCAAAATCTGTTGACATACAACTGGCACAATAACGTATATATCAGTTTGGTTTTCCGGGCTAGCTACAGTCATGTTACAAAAGCCAGCTGAATCGCCCAGATTATAGTTTTTAGGTACATTGAAGATCTGCCTTTGCTCAATGTCGATCAGACTTGACAGACAGTAATTCCAGAGGAAAATGGGGATGTTCTTAGCAGTAATTGTGATATAATGTGAATAAAGAAGGGATAATTTGTCAGCTGCCATCGCGTAAAAAAATCACGTACTACGTGACGCCAAAAAGGAAAGGAAGAGTGTTGCACCGTCGCCGCAATGGCAACAGGTGGCACTGACAGACGCTCCGCGCAGTTAAATGCACTGTAAGAGAATTGCCCACTACTGCCGCGACATTGACACGTTGACGTGGTCTTGAACTTCCTGGTTGCTGCGACGCTGCGCGTATTCCCGGGCAGCTTTTGCTGCGACTGTCCCAACACCGCAACCACTTTTCGCCCTGTGTTTGCATTATATTTTGGTGGAGACTGCTGCGCTTTTTCGCCGCCCTGCCATTGCGTAGATGAAACCTGCCGTCTCTCATGCCTGACGACGCTATCTCAACACCCCCTATGGCTTCGCCACCCAGGGGCTGTCTCGGTGCCCAGCTCCTACGAGAGCCTCACATATTCAGCGGCACCAACGGGAGACACATTGAGGATTGGCTGGAACCCTATGAACGAGCAAGTGCTACCAACAGCTTGGACTATTCCTTGAAGCTCGGAACCGTGATGTTTTACTTAACGTATGGCGCCAAGCTGTAGTATAGAAACCACGAGGTGCATGATCCTACTTAGACGACCTTCAAGAGCTGCATCGCAGCTGTGTTTGGACGCCCTGGGGTGCGCAAACTTCGCGCAGAACAATGACTACTAAGCCGGCCTCAACGAACTGGTAAGACATTCACGAGCTACATCGAATACTCTTTGACCTCTGCCTGCTTGCCAAACCGATGATGGCGGAAACTGACAAGGTGCGGCACATCATGAAAGACGATTTCGATGGGGCCTTTTCAATTCGGCTCTCAAAGAACCCTGCCACTATGTCTTAACTGATCGAGCTGTGTCAGAGTTTCGATGAGCTCTGATGACAGCGTCTTCTCACGCGACGTCCCTAACGTTCCGAGCGCAGCAACTTGAGCTTGGCTACCATCCATGACCTTCAATCACTACTATCGTAGATCAAGGAGTTTGTTTGTGATGAGGTCGCTTGTCAACTTCCGCTGCTAACAACATCCGACCAACCACTGTCACCTCTGTCAGCGAACATTCGCCAGGTCATCCAGGGGCAACTTTGCGCGGCTCTGCCATCTGCCTGTGACACTTCACTGTTGGCGGCCCCTGTTGCCTGTGCTGAGGTGAATGCTCCTCTAGGCTATGCTGAAGCTGCTGCACGGCCGCCTCTTCAGACTTTTGCGTCGCTAT